>NW_010540450.1:0-242 GCF_000687285.1 Phaethon lepturus | reverse complement strand
ACCCTGTGGAGAGACGAGAGCTGAGGCGGACCCCGATGGCCGCATCCTGCCCGATGGGGGACCTGGGGATCCCCGTCCCCGTGGGCCCCTCAAGGATGCTCACCTGGTCCCCCTTCTCGCCAGCACTGCCCGGGAGCCCACGCTCGCCCCTTGGTCCCTGCGGGGAGAGGGGGTGAGGTGGGTGGGCAGCACCTAGCTGCACCCATGGCCATCGCAGCTGCCTCCCCCCCCCACACCGGCCC
>NW_010540449.1:2734-2992 GCF_000687285.1 Phaethon lepturus | reverse complement strand
TGTCCCTGCGGAGAGGGAGGCTGCTCGGACGCAGGGAAGCTCCGTGCGCTGGGACCTGTAGCTGTAGATATGAGACTGAAAATAAAGCTTGGCTCCGTGGCCCTGCTTTTTTTGGCGTGCCAGTGGGAAGCACCAGCAATGCCGGGTGGTGGAGGCGTCTGTCCATCTGCGTGTCGGTCTGTCGGCTTTTGAGCCGCTGCCCTGGTGTCGCAGAAGCCCCAAGAGGCAGGAGGAGGGTCGCGAGAGCCTGTGGGGGCC
>NW_010540449.1:614-2641 GCF_000687285.1 Phaethon lepturus | reverse complement strand
CGGGTAACGCGCGTGGGTAATGCGCGCCGGGGCAGGTGCGGCGCGGCGCTGCTTCAGCTGTAGCATTTACCTGCAGGGCACGAGTCACACAGAAATACAACATTTTCCTGGCTGCTGTGCCCCGTGGTAGGAGAGGGACCTAATTGTGCCCTGGTGTCTGATGTAGCTCCCAACTTAAGTTTTCCATCGTCATGGAGGACGCAAGTGTTGATAACTGTTTAAATATTGACCGTTTGTAGGTCACGGGGAACAGAAATCAGCACTCAGTGCTGAGATCCTTGATTATTATTTTTTTCCCCCAGAAATCTGCTTTTCGGGGAGGGTTTGGATTTTATTTTTTAAACTAAGCTAGTATGAGTCTTGAGATAGCAGACCTGAGAAACTGCATTGGTTTGATCAATCTCTTGCTTTTTCCGAAACTACATTCATGTCCAAGCTGATCTGAATGTTACTATCTCAAGAGCCGCTTGAGCTGAAAAACAAAGTGCAAGGCTGTGCAAAATCACTCGACGACACCGTGTTTGGGATCAAGGCTCAAGGATTAATCTCCAGCTTTCATCTCCTGCGAGATAGCAGGCAAGAACTGAAGTCTATGGAAGAAGCAAGATGGTAAGCAGATGAAGTTACTTTTAAATAACGGGTGTCACATGCTTTTATTAAAGTCTGCCCTGTAAAAATGCCTTAATTTTGGGAAGTGCGTGGTGGTGAGCCTGTTCGCCTGTTGCACCGGCCTCGAGCAGTGGGAAGCGATGAAGGTGACGGTTAAGGATGTGAATGAACGAGCTTCGCTCCTAATGCTGTTTTGCACAACTCTGTCAGGGGGTGGTTGCTCTGGACCTGAAATGATGTTTCCTGCAGAAAAGGAGGTCGGAAATATCTGCCGAGTCCAGCTGTGGCTTTTGCCGGGCTCATCGGCAGCTGCCGCGGTGTCCGTCCAGCAGGCTTACGCGTGGGGTTACGGGTTTAGCGGTTGTGTTTTTGGTGCTGTTTCTGGAGAAGGGGAATAATCTCTGAGATCTAATACTTAATACTACTTTCCAGCATAAACAAATCTATGCCAGTCCTTGAGCCGTGGCCCCGTAGTTTTTCAAGCCAATTTATGTTCCCATCAAACCTGATCTTTGTTCTAGTCATCCTTTGCCACGTGACTTAGCGGATACTTTTTCCCCTCTTGTCAACAGACTTGTTAACGATACAGATACTTTTATATCGGTATATATACAGTTTTCTTTATCACATCTCTCTGGATGCCTCAAATCTGTGTTATCTTTTGCAGTTTTGAAATTTCCATTTAATCCCGGTTCTTCTCTCTGTATACTCCGGCTGTTTCTGTGCGATATAAACTCTTTCAGGGAAAACTTACCCCCTTGCGCACAGTTTCCTTCCCAAAACAGGTGCTTTTGTTTCCTGAAACACCTGCAAGCCGTTATCTTTTCAAGGCTTCTGTTTTGTGATGTTTTTTTAAGGGTGTGAGCTGAACTTCAGCTCTTTCGGTTCTGTATGAATAGACTTTTTTAAAATAAAAAATAAAAAGAATTAGTGCAACTCCAGATCCCATGGAAAGTCTCCAGCGGTGGAGGATTCCTTGCGTGGGAGGTGATGCTCCACCGGCGTTGCCTTGGGGCCCGTCCCCCGGGGGGCTCCTCTTTGGGGCGCTTGGGTACGTTTTCTGCTTCTTGCTCCCTTCCCTTGCGCTCCTGTAAGATGGTTTTGCTCCTCGCAGATCTGGACCTTGCCCAAGGCTGGACGCTATTTAAGGCTGTTTGTTCTCAGCTATTCTGCAGTGCTCCTGCTTCCGGCAAGCTGACGCTGCCTGTACCTTCTTTTTTTTTAGCCTCCTTGTCCTTTTTTTTTTTTTTTTTTTTTTCCTTCTTATTTTTTCTGAGCTTTTGCTCTGAATTTTCCTCCTTGCTTTGTGGCTTTGGTAACACAATCCTTTGGAGCCTGCACTCAGTACGTCCTGCGGTCTGTCGTGTTCCCACGGCTTCTCCCGAGCTCCCGGCAGCGTTTGCTGGCAGCCTCGCGCC
>NW_010540449.1:0-599 GCF_000687285.1 Phaethon lepturus | reverse complement strand
CCCCAGCCGTCTCCGAGGCTCCCCAAGGCATTGCCTGCTGCACCCTTGACTCCGCGGCCTCAGGCCTGTCGCAGGGGTCTCGGGATGGGGGAAGTTGTTCTTTTTGGATTTGTGGGTGTGTTTCCCAAAACGATTCCTGCAGCGTGCCCTCGTTTCTTCAGCAGGGGCTGGTGACCTGTCGTGCTTTCTCCTCCCCTCGTGCTCAGTGCTTGGCTTGGCCCTGACCAGAAGTGCCGTCCCTCGCAGGTCACCCTCTGAGAAGGGTGTGAGTCCCGCTACTCTTCCGTCCGGCGGCTGCGCTTCGGAGAGCTCATGGCTGCTGCGTTTTCTGCGTTATTAGGATTTTTCCCTCCTGTTCCCGGCGCCGTTGGTGACGAGCCCTGCCTGAAATCAAACTGCGGTGCACGGACCTCGTGTGGGAAGGGGAGAGGGGTCTCGGGCGCCTTGCGGACGCGCTCACTCGAGGGAGAGAAAGTCCATTTTCTCTGTTAAAAAAACAAAGCGCTTGGCCAGCGCTTTTGGGTGGCGTAGCCCCGCTTTCATCCCCCGCGGCGAGGCTGGATGGCACCGCTGCCCCACGAGCGGCGCTGCTGGGGGTC
>NW_010540448.1:7289-13950 GCF_000687285.1 Phaethon lepturus | reverse complement strand
GGCGGTGGCCGCTTGTACGTGTTGGAGAGGGCGCGTTTCCTCACGTAGCGTGCTCTGTGGGCAGCGGAGGGAAGCTCTGAAAGGCACTTACGAGTAAACCGGTATTTGGGAGCTGTTCTCCCTCTCCTCGGTTAACCCGGTCTGAGGAAAAACCCCTTCGAATTCACATCCCCTGGAAACGTTACTAGCGTACGTTAAACGCGAGGTACAGCGGCGTATTTAGCCAGGCCGTAGTCACTCGCTTAACTGGGAAACAGTCACAAGGGGGGCGAACGCAGAACGCCAGTCTGTCAAACGGTGGGAAGAAACACTGCCCGGCATCCCGACGGGGGCGAGCGTTGGTCGTAACCCTGCGCGCCGCCATGGCGGCCTGGGGCGAGCGGTGGCACTGGTCACCGAACCCCCAAACAGGTGCCAGGCCCTCCAGCTGTGTACGCAGGGCTGGCTTCTGAAACGCTGCAGGCACTTCGGCTCTCTTCTAGCAGAAAAATGAAATAAGTATCTACGGAAGGGTAATCGCAGACGCTTTGCAGCTCTTGGTGGTACGCACGCGTGCAACTGAAGCTACGGTCCTGCAGAGAGGAGTCTGGGGTAAGCGTGCACTGGACCAGCAGAGCAACACCACAAAAAAAAACACCCACATTTAAAAATACTGTTGCTCAAAGTCCCCAGTCACAGGGAATCTCTACTATTAGTGGAAAGCCAGCTTAACATGCTCCATATAAAGCCAGTATCTTAAGGAGCTGAAAGATGCAAGTTCAGACTATTTTTTTTTTTTTAATGAAAGAATCCCAGAAGGGTTTTTTTGGGGTGGTTTGCTGGTTTTTGTTTTAATTCAGCGTAGCAAGAGCTGTTAGGAATGCTGTAGCCAGCTCTAGGGTCTCCCAAGAAAGATGACTCAAGCCATCTTCAGTTCCTCTGTCACTCAACTATGTGGAGCTCCAACACACAAGGGTTTAATGCCATTAGTTCTCTGAAGATAACAGAAATGGCTAAATATGATTTAGAGCCTGAAAGCAGAAAAAAGACCAACCTTTCACCACCTGAAAGTGCCATGCTAATTGCAAGTTAGAATTCTTCCCCGATCCAAACATGAACAAAAGCGTTAGTTCTGGCTGTACAGCTTTGGAATATATTGCTCCCCTGGGTTGATTCAGAACAGTGTACCAACCGAACCATTAATTTTTTGACCTTTAAGACACAAATGACGGAGAAGTGATGTTGGCATAAATGGTCTGAATCTGTCAGGAGGTTGTTCTGAGAATCTTAGGTGCTTTCTTTATTCACCATACTGAATATCTTCTTTTCAACATTCTGGTACCACAATGCTTCCTGAAGTGTCTTGGGGACAGTATGTTATAACTAAAGGGACTCAGTACAGCTGCCTCTTCTTCATCCCAAGTTAAGGTTCCGGAAGACAAACTGCATTTTGAGATGTACACCTTGCTTTTAAACAACCACTAATTTCTTAGTCTTAATTCTATAATGTAAAGATTATCCAAAGTTTGGAAAAATGCCATAAAATTATATTATGCATCTAATATGTAGATTGCAGAGAAGACAGTGGATATGTGAGAGACTTCTTTCATTATTCTACAGTGCCTCTTGAGCTTCATTTCTTTAGTGAGAATTAAGACTATCTCATTTTATCAAATACTTATTCTACTGTGAAGGACAGGTAACAATGATATTTCAGTCTTGTAAGGTAAGATCTTCAATCCTGCAAGTACTAGAAGATACAGAACAAATATAGAAATGTATTAACGTTTGCAAAGCATGTGAAACTCCTCTGGTGACACTTACTGTTGAATCACTAAGCATCATTGCTGAATATATTCTTCACGTGGTAGTGGAAGCATGCTATTAGACCAGTAGCAAAAGCAGAAGAGGCAGTATATACACTGGAACAATGGACTGAGGACTGAAAACAGTGATGTGGAAGAGGACTGATTATTTTTAAATGCTGATGAAAGCTACATTTCTAGTTACAGTTGTAAGTTGAATAGCACTGAAATTACAGAAACTCTGAGCAGTCTTGAGAAGTTGCGTGGCTTTGTATTAGGAGATTACGATGGTCTAAATTAAGCTGGTGCGTCCTATTTGAGCGCGTGCATCACCAGCAGGCTGAAAACACAAGACATGGTGCAAAAGTTGCCCCGATAAGGATGAGCATGAAGTAGGTATGAGCTAGGCCAAATCCACGTTAGCACCCATTTAAAGAGGAAGGTTTGCATCAAACTGAGCTTTAGAGAGAAAGAGCTGACCTCCAGAAATAGAGGTGAATGATACAAACTATGTCAGGGAACAGAAATCTGTCGACAAATTAGCCAAAACAGGAGAAAAACTGTGTGGAGCTCAGCCCATGCCCCCAGTATGTGGCAGGACACAGATGCTCAGGCTCCCTTCTCTGGGACAGGAGATCAGGGCGGTGTTTTTTGTTTCTGCATACCCAGTCCTTCTCCCTGCTCCCACCGAAAGGACTGTTTTAGTGGAGCATCTTGTAGGAAATCCTCCAGGAAGACCTCCAGTGATGATAGATAGTAGCAACGAAACTGACTCCATCACCACCGTCACCTTTATTCGATACGCCTCTCTCCTCTCCCGGCTCTTTGAGGAAAGGCATCACTCTTGTGAGCCTGGCTTCCTGCAGGGCCTGCATGCAAATCGTTTCTTCAGCCTCCCACACCGTTAACAAATGTCTTGCTCCACACCACGGAAAGCTCCCCAGCTTTCACAGCTTTTAAAGGCATAACAGCAGATCCCAAGGTGCTAGTCCCTCTGATTTCAGTGCGGAAAAAAGGATGCACTTTCAGATAGGATTTCAAGGGAAACCAAAAGGCAGAATTAGGTTGTCCCTTGGGCTTTGCATTTCAGAAAGTCAACCAGGGTAGTTCTAGCAGAACCCTTAATAAGGGTCTTACCTTACACAAGCTTGCCCAAAAGATGGAGTACAGTTTTCTCATAGCCCACCTCTTCACATGGGCTGCCTTTACCAGGTAAAATATTAATTGCTAGGGGTTAAACTGTCTGCTGGGGAAACAGGACTAGGCTGTATATACATACACTCCATTTTAAATAGAATGGTATTTGAATAGGATTAATCTTCTGCCTAGAAAAAAAAAAAGACTGTTCTTATTAGTTCCCTTAGTATTAAACAGCTTTTAACATGTATGTTTAATTTGTACTGATCTTTTGTTCCATGTTAATATTTAATAAAATGTATGGCTATCAGTAGTGCGTATCTATACCTGCAGTGTAAGACCCTTGCAGATAGAATTGTTAACAATATTTTTACAAGAGGAATTGGGAGATGGCAATGAAAGACTTTTCATCTCCTGCATTTTTTTAAGCTACTTGGTTTTTCACACATCCACTATTGCCAGTCATTCAAATTACAGTCTAGCTGGCCAAGCATATGACAGGCCATAAGATTAGACAAATCACCAGAAAGCGGAGGCATTTGAATGAGTTTCTCCAAATTTGAGTTCTGCTAGGTGTCATGGACAGTTCTGAAGTTCATGAAGTACATCGTAGGCAAAGTCCAATTTAAGGTGGATACAGTAGTATCATGTGCCAAACACTGATAGCAAACGTTCCTCTTCAGAGCACTGTTGAGGTGGTAGAGAACACTGCAGAGTTGTTCTGTGTTGCAGTATGGCCTTTCTTCATCCCAAGACCACCATCTGGGGCCACGTGCTGCTCAACAGACCTCATCAGAGCACCTTCTCAGCACACGATTGGGGACCTCTGCCCAAAGCACTGCTCTCCATTTCCATGGAGCAGGTCTCTCAAGAGTCAGGCCTTTCCAAGACACAGGAGGAATGCTGAGAGTCATCGATTCAATTAGGAATGGTTCTCTCTGGAAGAGAGCTGCACAGAAATTTCATTGATGAGTAAAACCTCTGAAGACTACTTGTGTGGCATGGCTGGTGGTTGAGAATAGGCCAAGTGGTAACAAACAAACCAGCACTGAAACGCTTGCTCCTTGCCTGGCCCGCGGCCAGGCTGCCCCTCTGGTGTAACTTAGGGCATCCTGGGGGTGGCTCTGCATTGTGCTGCCTGTCAGTGCCTTCAGAAAGCTATTATGGCTGCTGGGAATCTCTGCAACGAAGGAAGACTTGAGTAAGTCCTTCCCTGCCAACATATCCAGTGCCAGGCAGCAGCAGGAGGGTGTTTTTAGCATGACTTCGTGCCAGAGGGTCTCTGTACACTAAACAGTCTGGCAAAGTACACAGAGCAACAGAAACAGATGGATCTGGACTAGCGTGATCAAGTGGCTTGCACAGGGCATTCAGTATATATTTAATGCAAGTGTTTGCCTATCAGCCATTTTATGCCATCCGCTGTTCTTCAGTGTGAGGAATGGTGCCAAAATTGCTCAAGTATGAGCAAAGTTGCAAGTTTTTCAGTGAGTTTCCTAGGGAGGTACCATTTTATATGAGAATCTGAACTCACAATTGAGGCCAAACTTTCGCCTTTGCAGCTCCTGTGCACTTCCTTGAGAAGCTGGCATGTATGTCTTGCGGTAGCATCCTTGATTGAGTAATAAATGAAGGTGTTTTTATGGGAGTTTAGGTGTGTCTTACAATGGATTTTCACACTATGATGAAATTAATTGTGTGTTGTTGACAGTATTCTCATTTTCATAATCTGGAAGGTACAAATTTTAGTCTAAAAGTTGTGTAAAAAAGGTAAGGTATGATTTCTAGGAACCTGCTTCTATAAAAATGCAATAGTCAGAGTATTAACACTAACCACTTTGCACTTATGGAAGATACTGCATACTTAATTGACAAATCAATTAATGCTGATGCATTTCCAACAACCCACATGAGGATAAAAAGAGTTTTCATAGTTTTAAGAGGCACAAGAATAGCATTTCCAAAAGCAAATAGGGGATCTCAAACTGCATATGAAAGCCATTAGAGGAATCATTTTCTCCTCCCTTTCTCACTTACCTCCTTTCTTGCCTTCTTTAAATTCAGAAGGGTCAGATTTTCAGGGGTTCCAAGTCTATTTTAGCACATCATCCTTGCAGCTGCACTGAGCAGGCATCAAAGCAGTTGTGCAGAAATTCCAACATTACTGTTTTACTCACCAGAGGCATTACCCGCCTCGAGGCTCTTGCATATCCCTGTCATTCACAGCAGCTGCTGAGGAAGCTTTCCCCATGCTCCAAAAGAGCCAAAATCAAGTCAGACCTTGCTCTTCCCAGCTTTACCTAAACTGTTACATGGGAACTCCACAGGTTGGTAGGGCAGAGCCTCTACAGCCACAACCCCTCCCACTGCTCTCAGCCCAGGGCATTAGGCACCTCCATGGGAACGGGGACAGGGATGTCAACTCGTGGGTCAGGGTCCAACTAAACAGGGGCCATGACTAGGCAAAGAGGGCAAATTGCGGAGCTGAGCTTTAAATAGGTCCCCTGGGCCAATGGGCAGGGTGTGGTGGGGGTCCCAGGTGGAGCTGGTCAGGCCCATCAATGCCCCCAGGACCCTGACAGTGTCTCGGCTGCTCATTGAGCATGTTCCTCTGTGCAGGTGGTAGATTTAGAGCAGTAGGTTTCGCGTAACTTACGCTATATGGGACCAGATTTGGGTTTTAAACAAAACCTCAGATCAAAAGGGCCTGCAAGCAGGAGCTCCCAGAAGGGAGACAACAGCTTCCACAGGACTTTGCCCTGGTTTCCCTGCCCGTGCTTCTGCACAGGTCCACACTGCCTTCCTCTGCTTTCCCTGCCAAACTGACTCTACCTTTGGCTCCCTTGGATCCAACCTGTGTTAACAGACTGTGTCCATCCTTGCCTATCTTTTTTTAACCCCTGATTGACCAGACACCAACAAATCTTTTTTTAAAACATGGATCAGGGCTGCATGGTAAAAATGGCACGAACGTCATTCGGCATTTGTGACTCAACTTGCAGTAGTGATGGCTGTAAAGGTTCATCCTGGTATTTGTATAGTTCATACTGCAGCAAAATCCTGATCCATCTTGTTAATGAAAGTAAGAATAATTGTTCACAGTTTGACTGTAGGCACTGGTTAGGCAAGTCTTCTCAAACTCTAAAGTTGTTATCTGGAAAATTAAGGAGCTGCAATTGAACTCAGTTTCTGGACAAGTGTGGTAAATACTGAGGAGGTTTATTAATTCATCAAAGCTCCTTGTGAGAGGGTCTAAATCCTTCTCTGGAGGCTGGCCTAGAAAGAATTAACTTTCTCCTTCTTCCTGTAGAAATGATCACAACTGCCTACCCTGCACAGAGGGAAGAGGCAGCTGTAATGAATTATTTATCTGTAGCACACTGTAAGAGGGATGTGCTGTGATTAATTGTAGAGCTGGGCAGGAAATGGTTTCCTTGTCCCAAAAGATTTTTGAGATTAAAAAATGTGCTGCTATTCCACACTGGGGTAACACCAAAACCCCTTTAAAAGATCTTAGAAATAGAGAGAGCAAAACCCACCTACAGAAACCCTTCATCAATCGTATGTGTAGGACTCTCTTGCAACATGAAAGCCCAGCAGAAAATTTTAAGACCTAAGAAGAAAGTTTGGTAGAGAACTCATGAGGTTCTCTAACCATGCCATTCAACCTCCGTACGCCTGGGGAGTGCTCTAGGGAGGAGACCAACACGCTGGAGCAGGGACATGAACCTTGTTGCTCT
>NW_010540448.1:0-7258 GCF_000687285.1 Phaethon lepturus | reverse complement strand
CTGCTGAGCCGGGATGGGGCTTAGCTCTTGGCTTTTCATGCTGTCCGTCTCACTTCAGCGGAAGAGTCATGATTGGTTCTACCTGATTGCTTGGTCCTCAGAGAAGCAATCCACTGGTGATACTGACTTTTCTGGTTTTGCAGCCAAATGCTGCAGAGCTGAATGACCTTTTATAAATTTTTTGCCTCCAGATGGGAAGCCTCCTTTTTGAAAAAGCTTACATGGAAGTAACTTTTTATTTTCTGAGTCATTTCCCCCATGTGTCTCATAAATAAGAAGCTTTTCACTGTTTTTTTTTGTCAACACTTCCAGTTTAAACACGTAGCCTGACCATACAGGAGTGCCCTGCTATATTTTTAAGAGAGGCTGAGAACTGATTCACCAGATATGACATAGCAGAAACTTCAGAAGTTGAATCTACTCCGTCTAAAATCATTGTCTTGTTCCATAAAAGGAACAAGAAAAGCTTTGCCGTATCTTCATTACAGCTGTAGAAGTTCATACTTGACATAGTTTCTCCCCAGGGTACAACTGTGGTAAGGAAAAAAATTACGCTGGCTGAAATAACTTGAGTGTATATAGATTAAAAACATATGGTCTTTTTAGCAGTGGGTACGAGTTGGTGTGGCTGGGTACCTCCTGAGATTTGTGAGAAGATGTGGCAGATCAGTTTGATCCTTTTCCTGGCACTCGTAGAAGGATGTGAGAAAAGCAGCCGATGCCTCCTTTGGTCTTTTTTGAGACCAAGCAGCCAGAAATAGAAAGTAGCGCAGCAATGATTGCTGAGTGTTTTGCAGAGAATATGCACTTTGATACTTTTTGAACACTGGGACATGGAAAAGGAATGCCTGATTGAGAAATATTTTGAGTCACATGAGCCAGATTCAGTTTCCATGAGTGCAGAGAGCACAGGCTAGCGAAGTTCCAGCCTAGTCCAGCTAGCAGCCCTGTGTAAGCGTGACATCCCCAATCCATTACCTCCTCTCAATTCCCTGAAGGCTGGCAAAAGTTACAAGAGCAATGTTGTTAGAATCTGAAGCCTTCTTAATCAGATGTTCAGAGTTAAATGTGTTTAGTAAAATGAATGCCTGGGCATGCCCGTATATCTCAACTCTGGAACAGAAGACTTACACCGATGAGTCAGATGGCCAGTCAGTCTGAACTGTCGGCATAGTTGAATACAAACAGGACCGACGCAAAACAATCTCCGAGACTGACAAACCCAGCAAATGTGAGCAGTTGGTGGCACTGCCTGTGCATCATGCGGCCGCCGGTGAGGCTTAGGCTAGCCTGCGGCTGATGAAGGCTTTAGGAAACAAACTGCAAGCTGGCAGTGACCACAGATCTGGGTGTCCCTGCCTGGATGTGACCGCTGCCAGCAACATCCAGATATGCCATCGCCTTTTAATTAAATGGAATGGATTTTAAATTTAGGAAAAGAGTCTTCAGAAGAACAGACCAAAGCCACGCTCTCCCAGTTCTTGCTATGTGCACGCCTGTGAAAGCACCGCTGCCTGCCTCTGGGGTGGCTGAGCTCTGCTGCAGACCTTAGAACACAGGTGACAGGCGCAACGGCATCACAGATGACACTGACAACATGCAGGCAGGATGTAATGCTTTTTCTTCCTTCTTTTTTTTTTTTTTTCACATTTATGATTAGCCCCAGAATTGTGATAGTCCTTTTCTCGTGTGGTTCTTGCTGTAACAATTCACACCTGTGAAGTCCCAGATGAGATTACCAAATCTATTTGATTTGGTAGTGCATTTGAAAAGCAACCAGAAGCACCAGGTGGTCCATTTCTTAAGTGAGACGTGACATTAAGAGTGTTCAACAGTCCTGTCCCTTTTTTTTTTAACTGTCTGCCTCGTTGCATTAAAGCGAAAATCACAGTGCTCACAGTGCTGGTTACAATTAAAAAATTTTACAAAATCTTGGACCTATTGCAACATCACCCTGTTGTGTGCACTGTGTTTTGGGGTCTAGTCTCTCCAGCTTGAGAAAACAGGTTTGGTAACCCATTGGTGTCATGTACCTACCACACTTTTACTCAGATGAATTTCTAAAGGGAAAGATAGATGGTTTTTATTGATAGGCTTTTAATATTGTTTGATAATTATCATTGGATTTGATGCACTCAGATGTTGAAGAAAATGTCACCCCACATAAATGGTATAACTTATAAATCCATAAATGTGTGGGTTTTAAAAATAATTATTCCAATATCTTTGCTTACCATAAGGATCTGACATTAGAGATTGCCAGGATTAGAAACCATTTCCATTATCTGAACAGTAACTGGGCAAAATCTAATCTGAGTAGTCATTAAAAGATTTAGTGAGATTTCTATCTATTTTCAAATGCCACTCTAAACTTTATTGTGTCTAATCTAGCTTACTTGTTAAAGGAACATAAAAAAGGGCATGAGGAATGTAGATTTAGTGTAGCACAATGGTTGAGACGAGGAGTAATGGCTGGGAAGCCTTAGCTCAGGTTCTCCTGCTATACTAATATCACCAGAATCATATTACTGGGACGCGGGTGTTTTTCATAGGCTGTATGGGCAGAAGGAATGGTTCCTTTTGCCCAGCAGAAGCAGCTCTCCTGATCCACCGAATTCACACATGGGTGTAATTTTATGCACACCCACAGCAGCATGGATCAATGCATTGCAAAGGTCTTTGTTCTCTGCGTAAGGACACAAGCACCCAGGTCAGGTACGTCCCCCATGCTGGTGTGTGTAGGAGTCCCAGTCTGAGGCCAGGGCCATGGGCCAGACTGCTTGAGTTAGACCTGTCAAACATTTTCGTAAGGCGTGTTATGCCATCCTGGTTAAAAATGCCTTGGTTTCCAGAATAAACTGAAATTTATTGTGTTTTATTATTTGTAACGCTATGCTTTCTGACGAAGTGTGGTAAAAAGATCTATTTTCCAGGTGGTGGGAAGTCTGATAGGCTGGTAGAGAAGGGACTGACTGTGTTTGTTTGTTTACTTAAACTGCTGGTTTCCAATCTGCTAATCACCAGGGGCCCTTGCCTTTTGAGGAAACAAAAACACAAGAAAAACAAAATTGTTTATGAAAAGATCCTTTGTGGGCCAGTGGTCTAACTTTTTTCAGTATAAAGGAATCTTTGTCCTGCTTACAGGACTCAGGACTGTATCTCTCTATCTGAGATTTTAGCACCCTTGCAGGCCTGAGTTTAAACCAAGGAAGATTCACATGTTGCACAGACACTGGCTCTGGGAAGTATATTTTCCTATATATCACCCAGAATTATCGGATTATTTGGGGGGGAGCATTTTAGAGATATGGTTGAGGAGGGGGGTGAATAACAGACACCGTTACGATAAGGAGCAGAATGATTTATCACTCCGTCCACCTCTCAACAGGGTGCCTTTTCCTGGCCAAAGACTCCTCTAGTTCAATGATATTAGAAAAGTCATAAAAAATTATGGCTGAGATTGAGTGAGTGACATCTACATATAGCAATGTGTAGCCATATATTGCCAATAGAAAGGAATGCGTTTCCCTTAAAATTCAGTCACCTCTTAATGATAAACTGGTAACAACCATGTCTTATTTGGGGTTTCTCTCCATACCTCTTTCTCCTTGGTCATCAGGGATTTGCAAGTGTTCTCAGGATTTCCTTGGAATTTAGCTACCAGAGCGGTGCGGGACAAATCATAAGTATGATTTATTAGCTGTTAGAGACAAGTGCTTGGAACTACAAGGAGGTCTTTCCATTTTGTAATTTTGCCTGCAAAGATTTTTCTTAAAAGAGGTAATAGTTGGTCCTCCTCTACTAATAATCTGTACGTTTTATGTGTAAGCCACCGTTCCAAGTTCTACCAATAAATAGAGGAAATGGCACACTTTTAAAAGAAGATTAAAATGTGGTGATTGGGTTGCGTATTTTTGTTTTCTGGCTTACTGCTGTGTTCTTTCATGCTCAAAATAAACCTGAATATGCAGCTCATACCATAAACTGGAGTCGTCGGGTTGACCCACGGCAAAGCGTTCCCTGTGCTGTATTTGCAAGCGATAACATACTCATTCAGTTCTGAATGGGAAGCCAGATACCCAAGCAAGCCTAAGTTCTTGCCTAAGCTTGATTTTCAGAGGTGTGATTTTCTGTTATCACTTACCTGTCCAAAGGATATGAAATCTCTACATTCACATATACCGCTTAGGAACAGTAATTTTGCAACTTTTTCCCCCTTGGAAGCCTTCCAAATCAGTATTTTTGTTCTGTTTCGGGCAAAATGGGAACATGTTAAAAAAATTTATTTTGTTCATATCCCTTTGTAGCTTGTGGCCCTTTGAGTAATAGTCAGTAGGCGAAAATTACTTTCTGTAGTTTCTAATGATGTTTGAGGGGAAATAAGACCAGAAAATAGTATTTTCATAATTTATGGTAAATTATATGGTGGTGGGTACCCATTAAGGCAAGTCTGGAATATTTTGTTCCGGTTGCAGTGAGAACTGCAGCTTGTGCTCTTACCTCTATCTGCCTAACTTAAAACGTGTTTCCAACAGCTAGGCATCAAATTGAACAAGTGTAAGACAAAACTCTTGGGATTAAAGCTAAATGAGTGAATCTTAGACCTTATCTATCATTTATTTGTCTCATGTGTGCACCCACGTATATTACAGTCATTTTTATTTAATTATTCAGGAATTGGCGCATGATTTGCATTAGCTCCTTCCTCTGGGTCTGTTGCTGATGGAACAGTGCAAAGGAGCAATATCTAATCCTCATACACCTAAAACTGGTTGTGAAGAAGAAAGATCCTGTTAAACTGGCCCTGTCATGTGAGCAGAAATTACATTTAATACTAAGTTCTGATTCTTAAGACAGAATATAGTTGTGTTCATACCAGCAAATTGATTCAGACTGCCATGAAAGAGCTGTAAGGTTTCATCTTAATTTGCAAGTAAATATATATTCAGGCTGTATCATTTTGATGGATACAGAACTGCGCACTGCTACAAGGCTGGCACATGTATTTATTTATTCAGGAAAATATATTGCATGAAAACATTCATTATAAAAGACTTAGTGTGCTCTAATGGTCTGATCCAGCGCCACTGAAATCAATGAGAATCTTTCTTTCCGTGTTGGTAGCGCAGGAGCATGCCAGCAGTGTGAAAAATGTTCCTCCGGCCTGAAGTGCCTAGCACAAATGTCAAAATCATCAGGAAAATAAAAGGCTGACAAACTGGCAACCCCATAGACGTGACAAATCTGGAGGCAACTGAAAACACAGCTGTTTTCTAAACTTTGCGTGTGAACCATATGCTCTTAGAAAGATGGGTTATTCTGGCTACATGTCTATGCTTATTTGTTGTTTAAAAAAATAAGAAGTACTAACAGGAGACGTACCTTAAAAGCAGATGAAAAGGGTTGGTTAGTAACTGACTTGCCTTTAATATTCAGCTTGCAAAACAAATTTTATTTACTTGAATTTTCATGAATTTTACCAGATTTTGCTTTATTCTGCTTTAAATAGCATCTTCTCAAAAACAGGTAGCAGAAATATTATTTCCTGTTTTTTAATGAATGATCAGCCTGCAGTGCAAATGCTTGTTTGGTGCCATTACTTTAATAAGGAACTGCAAACGACATATTTTGGTTGCAACTAGTTTCACACGAGTACTTCAGTCGTGAGAATTTTTCAGCGATAGCCCATGAAGCGAATCAGACAGCGGGACATGAACCTTAACACCACATACAGAACAAAAACGTCCCCGTGTGCATGCACAACCGCGAGCCGCTAGCTTTATTGTGCTTTCCAGGTCCAGTTGCGATATGATGTGTAAACCAAACACTTCTGTCCTGGGAGGTCCCCTCCCACAGATGCTCACTGCGGGGGCACCCATCTCCTTGCCAAGGAGGCCTCCTGCCCCCCTCAGCCATGGGTCTGCTGCCGCAGCACCATCCCAATGCACCTGCCCAGCTTTTGGGAGCACGCTGTTTCCCAGGGCTCCCACCAACCTCTGCTGAAGCTGCCATCGGCAGGGGCTTCCCAGTTCCTCGGCAGAAGAGAAGTCTTCATAAGAAAGCCTGCAAGGAGAGGGGCACCTTGGGGGATGGGAGGTATTACGGGGAAGAAATATCCCCTACATTGCGGACTTTCTGACTTGAGACATCCATCTTCATCTTCTCTCTGTGTTTCTTTTGCCCAGCAAGCATCCAACAAAGACCAATGGCTGTTGGTGTCTGGGGCTGGCTTCCAGACAGGGACTCAGTGCTCACAGGTCCCCTCAGATCCATCTCTCCCGGTGCTACAATTTGTTCTTCAGCCCAAAGTCTGACACACCCAGCAGAAATCCGGAAAAAAGAGAGTATTTTCCAAAATTTTGTCCTACAAATACATAAAATCACCTTCCCATAGCTCCAGATGTCATTCCTCTCTGCATTGCTGTTATGCCTTCCCAGTCACAGGCGGGAAAAGAGCCTAAACTCGGCTCTTTTGTCCACTTTGATACTGTTATTTTATTTCTGAGAAAGATGAAATCAGGAGAAGTGAGGATCACTGGTGATTTTTTCACTTGTATGGGGTAATCAGTCGTTGTGACTCTTTTTGATCAAGTCTGTGGTCAAACCCAAGCATCTTTCTGCACTTCAACAGCCTCTGAGGTTCTGCATGGGGTAAGATTTGTTGCAAACTGATTTAATATTGTGCGTTTCTTTAACCGTAAGATACAATGAAGCCTGAGAGCGCTGGATGATCTCAGAGTCTGGCCCTAGATGCTGCAAGAGGCTTTATGTTGTCTTATCCTTGCCCAGGCACATGCAAGAGGTGCTGGGAGCCAGCAGAGCGGCTGCTGGCCGGTCCCGGGCAGCCCAGAGCCTCTGCAAGGAAAATCCCAGCACCTCTGCAGTTTGAATAGGAAGAGGTGCTCCTCCTAAGAGTTTCTTTCTTTTAAAACCTTCTCTCACAGTTACTAAACAGATTTTGAACTAAATCAGCCACATCAGAAAAAGGAATGGGAACCAATGAGGAATAAATGCAAGCATAAACAGCCTCTTTCTTTGCAGCAATTTTGCAAAGGGTAGGGCAGAAGAAAAGGGCACTTTTGTTCAAAACTTGGACTCACGCGGTGACCATCCCCGCCCCTTCCCGTGAGAGGAAGTTTTCCCCACTCTCCTCTGCTCTGCCTTTTCGGGGTTTCTCACCCTCTTCTGCATGAACCTAAGCCTGCGGATCTCTCATTTTTAAATGCAAAAGGAAGAAGGGCTCGGGAGCTTGGGGCAG
>NW_010540447.1:0-3200 GCF_000687285.1 Phaethon lepturus | reverse complement strand
ACTCCTCCCCGAGCCTGTAGCGTTGCGTGGGCTTGTTGTGGCCAAAGATTGCTGTTTGGATTTGAGACGTCTGGTCAGAACCACCACCCCTCCCTTGCTTCCCCTTCTCCCCAACCCCCTCTGCTAGCCCTAAGCCACACAGCCACACTCCATTTGTATCCGAGAAAGACTTCAGAAAAAAAAAACAAAAAACAAAAAAAACCACCCAACAAAAACTGTATTCTTGAGATCATAATTATTGCAAGTGCAACAAAGTAAGCGTTATGCTACAGATATAGATATAGATATATATATATAGGGTACTATATAGAAACCCGAACAAACCAGCTTTCAGGAAACAATTGAGAAAAGGGCTCTGTGTATGCAGACAAAGAACTGAAGCCTGAATTTGCCCTGCCTGGGTAGACTCCTTTCAAGCTTTCTGAGCACTGAAGTGCCGCCTCCTTCCATTGTTTCCCAAGACTGCATACCAAACTCTCTTTGGGAGGAAGGAAATGGGTGGTACTGTGCTCTACAAAGGAGCAAAGAGAAGCTGTGTGAGAAAGCAGCTAAGACAAGCAACAGGAAGAGGTTAACAGGGAGGGAAAACTGTGCATCTAAAGAACAACAACGGAGGCAGGAGAAGGAGGAAAAGCATGTATGTGCTGGGAAGAGGAGAAGCAGCTAAGTACACCCTTTCTTAGTCAACAACGCACTTAAAACATGAATGATTCTTTACATCATATTCCAGAGCAATAAATACGTAAGCTTAACGAACATGAACTTCAGTGAAGTCTTTGCTATGAGCTTTTCACAAATACATCAACTGACTTCCCAAACGAACTTCATGTGGACTGAGCCATAGCATGCAGAATTTCAGGAAGCTTGGTGGTTTTGCCAACATTATTATTCAAACATAAAATTCAAAATTCTTTAGAAACTTCTATGTTCAGCCTTGATCACAGAGGGACATCCATCAGTTTTCAGGTCTGTTCAGCTTAAACAGTTGCACTTCACTCGGAGCACACAGACTCGAAGGCATTACACAGAGCCCCGGGATAGCCAAGTTCTTTAGCTCAGGGAGTCATAGGAAATAGGACTCCAGCTTTCCTTAGAAGTTGCGTTTCACAGACCTTTAAGTTTTCTTGTTCTCCTCTAACTGTCAAGAAGGCGCAGACTTTCTCAAAGCACAGTATTGAAACCTGAGTAAAATTCTTCAGCTAAGGTCTCAGCTAACGTTACGTAGCGTGAAAGATTCATTTATTTCATAGGTTAAACCCAAGATAAAAAAGCTGTCCAGAATGTGTGTCATCAGCAAGGGGAAGAAACATGTAGGGCAAGGCTCCAGGATAACAAAACCCCACCCAAACCTACAGAGTAACCAGAAAAACCTAATATCCATCCTCTAACCCAAACCAAAAATCAGCAAAGTAAACAAAGATTAACAAACTAGTATTTTGGAGGATGGAGATGAAAATCAAAATTGACAGAAATCAAGGTAAATTAGACTTTTTCATTGACACAAAAAGCAAGATTCTTCAACTGAATAAATACCTCAAAACCAAAATGAGTCATCAGGTCCACTATAGGGCCAGGACAGAACACAGCTCAGGAGGAGCCCATCTACAGCTACCTAACAAAGTGAAATATTCTTCTTCAGTATGGAAAACATCATTAAATGCAGAAGCTAATGAAAACGGCCATAGTTTCCAGCCCAGATTTCTGAAAGAACTGATTTTGTTCCATTGGATTTCAGATTGAGTAACAAGACTTGATGAAGCTGCTCCGTGAGGAGCTGTACCAGGTAACTGAAGAACAACGAACATATGAGAGAAGTGGGGGGAATAAACAATCCACCAGCCTGACCTAATAAAACCTGGAAAACAAATTTCAAAAAAGAAAATTCTTTATAGATCCTGGACTAAACACACACATACACAAAAAAAAGCAAGGTAGAGATGATATCCAGTAAAAGAAACTACCTACCTGCACTGGAAGTAAGAATAAACCGTGCGTTAAGAAGAGGAAGTATCGGTTTGGAGACAGAGTACTGATGGAGCTCTTGATGATCAGGTTAGGACTAAATTTAGTAATTAATAATAATTATCATAGCACAAATACAGTTGGCTGAGAATACAGCGTTGGAAGGCATTGACAACACATAGATCTGAACATTGTATGAGGAAAATGTGATGACATGATAACCACAGTGACAGGATAAAATTCAGATTGAGACGCAGATCACACTGCAAGCGGTAGTTTTGCACATGTACATTAAAAAAAAAATTTCAAACTGCACAAGATGCAGAGGGCTACGCAAGTTTCCACTCCCCTACCTGTCCTACTGAAATCCGGCTTATTCTGACCAGACAGACAGGACCAACATTGTGGCCACTGTAAGACATAGGTACAAGAAAAGAGAAAGGAAGAGAGCTACTCAGCTTAAAGAATGTTCAATGCAAGAATCGCGTACACATGTAAACCCGGCACACGGAGGCTCATTATCTTTTGACTACTGGGGCTGTGGATCAGCCTTCCAATTAAGAAATGCAGCAACAAAGGCTATCGCTTCTTAAGAGCGAAACACGTGTATCAAGAAGGTTATATGAGGGTTCACTGCACTGTTAAATCAGAACAACCCTTCCAGTTCTACGCTGATGTTGAAAAGCAGAGCTTCAGTCTGGAAGGTTGCTTTTTGTCAGGGCAGCTCCCTACATTTTACTTGGACTATGACCACAGACACCAAGGAAGCAAAGCCATCCCGGGCTACACGGACTACCTTCTGTTAGAAAAAGACACTGTTCAGATGATCTTATTTGTTACATAAAGCTCAAAGAAACTAGTTTTAAAAAACCTTGTATTTCTCTAGTGACGAGAAAAGCCTCAAAAAAGATTGAACACACCACCTAGGCAATTTATCTCTGCCACAGCTACTGACCCTGGGGCAAGTGGCAATTTTTTTCTGGAACTGTATCAGAAAATAACAACTGTATGTCAAAATACTTTGGCAATGACTGAGAAGGCATTTTAAACATCACTACTGTGGTGGGAGTTTCAGAGAAAAAAAAAAAGATTTACAAACTGCACCCCTCAAATGCCTTTAAATAATGCTGCTGGCTTCTTTTCTAGTGCAGACAACCTAGCAAAAAAAAAAACAAACAAAAAACCCAACCAACTAACAAGTGGATGCTGCATTAGTCTACAATGTTTTTTATATATAT
>NW_010540446.1:0-21802 GCF_000687285.1 Phaethon lepturus | reverse complement strand
AGTTCTTCAGGATCTTGCAGGGCTTCAGGTGCTTAAGGCCAGATGGGGCTGCCCCAAAGAGCCATTTTCTTTTGCTGTGGTACGTCGCTTTTTATCGTGTTGCCACGGCCTTTAGAGACTTAGCACAGGGCCCCGCGGGGGAAAGCGAAGGATGTGGGCGCGGAGGAGGCAGCCCACCCTGGGGTGCTGGGCACCTAGAAGAATGGGGAGACCCATGGCCACAACGGCCAGGAAAACCGCCGCCTGCAGCCCCCACCAGCCCCAGCACTCGGCCTCCCGTCTGCCCCGTCCCCATCGCCGCCGCCTTCTGTCCTGGCCTGTTCCCACCACAACGCCGTCTCTCCTGGCGCTGGTCGCACCTTCTGCGTTCGTTGCCTCTACACAACCTGCTGGTTGTGTGTAACCGGCTCCAGCCCTCCTTGCCCCGGAGACCTCCTGTGGCTCGGCCAGCCGGCTCCCACCCCTCAGCAACGCTTGGGGCTCCTCCACAGAGCCTGGTCCCTGAGCGTGGGGGGCAGCTGGCCCTGGGGGCCAGCCCCATAGAGCTGCAGAACATGGGGAATGCTCCTCAGCCGGGGAGCTACCAGTTAATGCAGGGATGGATGCACAGGACCCTTTGCTGGCGCAGACGGTCTGCATTGCAGATTTGGGAGTTTGTCTTTAATTGTATCAGGCGTGTGTGCTAACAAAGGGATTAAGGCCTGGAAGGGTGAGCAATGCAGGCCAACTTTTCCTTGGCTGTTTCAAGGTCTTGTGTTTTATAATATTCTCCGCCTCTCCTCTCCATTCCCTCCCTCATCCCTGTCCTCTGCCTGGAGCAGCCTCCTGGCTTCCCCCCGGCGCTGGAATCCGGTGATGCTGCTCCGCGTGCCGGATGTGGACTGCTTGCCCCAGACCTCCTTCCCCGCGCAGCTGGCCAAGCCTTGCCCGTCGGCAGAAGGGCCACGGGGGCACTTCGCGTCAACCTGGGCGCCGTGTCGCGGCGGTGGCTGTGCAGTGGGCCGGAGCAGGGATGACCCACCTACAAATACCGGTTGTGTGACCAGAAGGGCAAAGCGGGGAGGATGGAGGCTGCTCGGGCGGTCCCGCGATATCTCCCCTGCTTCTAGCCGGACTGTGTCGGCAGGCGGGGCCCCCCGCGCCCCCCCCGCCGTTGGCTGCGTGAGCTGGACCTTGCTATGGCGGGAGAGGCAAGGACTCCCTTCCAGTGCAGCACCGAAGGGAGGGAGATGTCTGGACATAGTAAGGGTCACAGCCAAATGCGACATAGTGCAGAGCGGGGTCACCAGTCACTGCAGCCAGGTGACAGACTGGTTAACTTGGAGCGGTGACCGAGCACAGAGGTGGTTTAGGTTGGGAGTCACATTCTCATCCGTCCTGGGACTGCTCTGAGAGAATGTGGTGCCATGTTTGACTCTTGCTTGGGTAGACCCAAGTCTCTTTGTCTTAAGGCCAGCAATAAGCTTTGGCTTACTTTGGCTTACTTAACTTTGGCTTAGTTAATTTTGTCTTACTTAACTTTGGCCAGCAATAAGCGAGGTGTTCCCTTCCCCCGGGTCTCTCCACTGTGCATTGGCAGCTCGGAGCACTTCTCCAGCAAAGATCAGGGTGTAGTCCAGGGCTGGACATGTTCCTAGGAGGGGCAGAAATGGCCAGTGATGCTCCGTCTCCGGTGAGGAGCAAGGGCTGATGCAAAGGAGGCTCTCATCTGCTGCGGACAGCCATGGAGCAGGCAGCTGTCCTCATTGTCCAGCCCATGAGACCCTCTTCGTTCCCGGTCAGGAGTGCATGGGATGCAACCAAGGCTTGGGGGGAGTTTCAGCTCCTCCACTAAACCCACTGGGGAGGTGGATGGTGACTGAGACCTCTTGCCGTGGGTACAGTTACACCAGTAGACCTATCTACTAGCCTGTCTCTGCTTGATGGGGTTGGCGTAAATGACGGTGGAGACGCGGGGGCCGTGTGGGGGAACAAGTGGATCAGCAACACTCCCCAGAGAAAATCTCATCCCCATCAGCCAAAGGAACTCTTGTCCTTCCCTGGAGCTGCCAGGGTTTGGGGTAGAGACTGTGTGTCTCTGGGTTGTCATCGTCTTTTCCAGTAAGAGCAGTCTCGCCAGAGAACTGGGATCAGCCACCCTTCCTGGTGTGCCGACATGCTTCCAGGAATGAGCGTGAGGATGCATTTCTCAGCTGGTACGTGGCGGGGAAGCAAATCAAGAAGCGATGACAAGCGCTTGGCATTGAGATGGCACAAAGTGTCCTGGCACAAGGGGCCTTGTACAATTAGCGAGGGGAGTGCAGACAGGAGCGGCGCTGCCCTGTGAGCTTAGATATCTGGCGCTGTGCCGGAGCCTCGCTCAGCGGCAACCGAACTAGATGCAGCCCAGAGCGGGTGGGTGGATGGGAGACAGGTCTCTGCTGAGGATGGCCCTTCTTCAGCAGGGCCGATGGCTTGCTGTTGCAGACAGGCAGTCCTGCCCGTCCCTGCCTGTTGTTCCCGCTCTGCACGCACAGAATAAGGCTGGCAGAGTGGATGTGGGAAGGGGGAAGTCTTTCAGCAGTGAGCTGAGAGGATTTGGGGTCCCTTTGTTGCCTGAGGCTCTAGTTTTGGGGATGTTCCTTCCCCCCCATGGCACCTCGTGCCATGCTTCCCAGGCTTAGCAATGCAGGTTTGACCCTCCAGGAATATGGGATTGAACCTGAATTTCCCCTCCCCAGTGGGAAGTGGCAGCAGTCACAGGACTCGGGATAAAAAGCAGCATGACCTGCAGCAAAGCTCTCCGACAGAGCGTGTTGGACTTTGGGAAAGGGCTCCAGGTGGTGAACCCCACAAAGAAGGAAACATCAGGCAGGAGCTAAGTGCCTTTGGCTGCTCTGCAGCGCGTGTTGGCTCCGTGGCAGGGTGCCCGGCGCGATTCTGGTCAGCCTGGGCTCCTGAAGTGGACAGCCTCTGTCTGCTGGGGGTCTGGTAGGCAGCCTGAGATGGGGGTGCCTGGGTGAGAGGGGGCTTCAGCAATCCCTGTGCTGAGCTGCAGGCGTAATGTTGCTGCTCTGGTCCTTGATGATCTTAAAGGTCTTTTCCAACCTTAATGATTCTGTGATTCTGTGAGGGAGGCAGGAGGGCTCTGGTGGGGGCTAATGCCAGTTCTGTGAGAGGTGGGCTCAGGAACTGTGCAGAAACCAACCAGCCGACAAGTACCTGCAGATTAACATGTCTTGGCAGTGCTCCTACCAGGTCTAGGGTGGTGGGAAGTGACTCAGTTGTAAGGCTGCCTTTGCCAATAGTAATGGGACAGCTCAATCTATAGGAGCTAGCAAACTCTTCCTGGTCTGAAAGTGATCTTCTGGTGCCTCTAGAAGATCCCCAGGGCTCGTTAGCCAAAGTATCCGCCAACAGCAGATGGATATAGCAGGCGACATCAAACATCAGGGTTATCCTTTGTACCGCTGAACAAGTTCACAGTAGGGATTGGAGAGCCTTTCCCTGTGCTGGGTGGACACCTGAGCTGGCTCTAGCCAGAGGTTTACAAAAGCAAGGTCCTGGGCCTCCGTAAGCACTAAAAAGCCATCAGCAGAGGCAGGAGGATTGAGCCTGGCTGTCCTCTTTGTGTCACTCATCCCATCCTTCCAGCACAGATGCATCCTTGGCTGTGGTGTCATACACTGGTGAGAGGTTGTGGGCAGCTTTGGCTACAGCCTGGGGTAAGGAGGTGATGATGGCTCAGAGGGATCTGCTGGAGCCCTTGCTGTCATCCAGGGCCGTGCTGTGTCTGTAACACTTTCATGGTTGCCCTAGTTCTGTACGTCTTGCAGCTGGTTTCTCATGCGATCTACCAGCTCTGTCCACTCCACAGCCCATCCCTGGAGCAGGCTCTGGATCTGGTTAGGCTCAAGAGGCTCAACAACCTCAGGGCAGCCACCTCGATCCACGCAGCAGCTCCCAGTTCCTTTGTCTGCATGGCCAGTTTGCTGCTTGTTGAAGTATAGGTTGGGCTAGGGCAGCACTTCAGATGCTGGGAACTGTGGCAGGAGTGAGATTTGATTAGCGCCTTCCCTAAGGGAAGCAGAAATGGGATACCCTGGCTTCCTGCAGCTTTGTGTCTCTTGCTGCTGATGGTAGATAACATTACTTTGAGTTAGTAGCAATCTGCTCCAGTCACGGGAACAGCATTGATTTACGGAGCTGAAGACCTGGCCCTGGAATCGATCTGCATTTTTATCAGCTCATCTCAGCTGACCGGAGATGTTTTGATGCCGCTGCTGCGGAGCTCTGTGCTGGGATTGCTGTTCTTGGTTGCCTCAGCTCCTCAGGTCTTCTGCTCGGTCCTGCAATGTCACTCATCTGCCTGCAAAAATTTGGAGGGATGTTCTCCGAGTTCTACACTTAAACAGTCCCGGGGGACCGCAGTTTGTCTGGGCAGCCCTCGCACCCAAACTTTGCAGGTCTGTTAACAGTTGTCATGCTTTGTGGAAGAGGTAGACCAACTCCAGCAAGGTTTTGCCTTGGCTTTTCTCCCCTCCCTCTCCTGCTTCTATTTGTCTCTGAACTTCGTGGGTGGAGGGGATAAATTCCAGAGCATGCCACTGCCGAAGGCAGGGTGTTTGCTCTTTTTCCTGCGATGTGCCTTAATGACAGCAATTAGCCCATGTTGGCATCTGCAAACTTCACTGTCCTTTTGGATTTTTTATTGTGTGGGGATGCTGGGTTGGAGAGCACTTGCCAGTCCCGTGGCAGAGGAAGTTTTTAATACGCTGTTTCATCAACTTGCCTCTTTGTATGGCCCCGGCCATGCAGCTTGTCTGCTGTGCCCCCTCCAGACCTGCCCTTTCCTGGCTGCTGTTTTCTTCTCTTCTTGCTGCCTTCTGAGTTTGGCAGGAGCCACTTGGAGCTGGGTTGAAGCCGTTACTGTTGGAATAGATAGGATAGTCCTCTCCAGTGGAGAAGCCTGAACAGGTCTGTGAGCCAGGAGCAGGGCTGGACTTCTCACTTGGAGAGCAGGAGGTTTGTGTATTCAATACCAGGAGTCCTGGGTTTAACCAGTTTGGGACACAGTGCCCATATGTGGTCCCACGAGTGTTCCCCTCGGTTCGGCAGTTGCCTCCCTTTACCTGCCGGCTGTGTTCTTTCTAATGCAGCCCAGGATCCAGGATCTGGATCCAGGAGCTGAGTTACAGATGAGTTCCCCAGCACTGTGACGAGTCCCCAAGCTGGGTTATGGCTTGGCCATCTGAAGATGTCAGCAGGATAGGGTGGGCTGTAGCCATGTATGTCCTGAGCTGTGGGTGTTCATATCCCACCACAGCCAAGAGCTGCCCTGAGCCCAGTTTGGGCAGGAGGGGGAATGGTCTTGTGTGTCTGCTCTTTAGATGCCGGGACCCCAGGAGATGTTTCAGATACTGTGGTAGATGCCGACAGTGGCCAGACCATGGCTTGGGTGGGTGACATTGACTTCTCAGCTACGATGTGGTAGAGCTGAGCTGCTGTGGTCTGTAACACAAGGACAGATGTTGAACAGGCCTCACCAAGGCATGTTTGTTCCTCCTCCTGGTGCTTGCTCACAGCAAGTGGCAGAAGGGCCAGCAGCGACTCTTCTAGCGGGAATCCAGCCCATCCAAACAGTGGGGTGTTGCATGGAGGAGCAGCCCTTGTTTTTGCCATTACCTTGGGCTGAGCTAAGGAGTGCGAAGGCACAGTCCTTGCTAGGAAAAGCATCTTGTGCAATTCCTCCTTGTTTCTTCTCCTGTGTGCTCTTGCCTGCCAGCAGACGGGAAGCCCAGAGCAGAGAAAGGGGATGGTTTCACGCGCTGCCATTTCTGGGACGGATACATGGAGCAACTTTGGGCAAAGCGTGAGCTATCTTGCCAAAATGGCTTGAATAATTCACGTTCTCAAGGAGATGTTTGCTGATTTGGAAACATGTGCCAATGCACAGGGCTGAGGAGATACCATCTGAGGGGGGCAATGCACTAATTTAAGGCTGCCTCTCTTAATGTTACCTATTTCCCTCCGAAATTGGAGCTGCTGCAGTCGAACACACTGCTTGGCAAGCGCCGGGGTTTAGTGGTGATGTTTCCATCTGAGCAGGAGGCTTGTCAAGAAATGATCCAATTTCAGCCCCAGAGCAGATTCCACCAGGCTCCAACTCTTCCCCTCTGACTGACCTGGGAGGGAATTGTCTGTCCTGCGCAGTGTGGTGCAATCCATCCCTGTCTGGCTGCACCAGGCGACGCAGAGTCAGCCGTCCTTCCACCAAGCAGGCTCAGCGCTGTTTGGGATGGAGTGGGATGCGATGGGATGGGATGGGACGCTCCTCTTCTTCTTGGGTTGTCCCACATTCCACCGGACCTGAGAAATATGCTCCAAAACTGGGAAGTGATGTAGAAGGGTGGGAGCAAGGAGCCTTGGTGGAGTTTTTCCTGGGTCGCCTTGTTCCCTGCCTGGGATCCCTCTGCCACCTTCCTGCAGAGCCCCGTGTGTTCCCAACAGTGCTCCCACCCCGCCGGAGAAAGCAGCGGGACTCAAGAGAGTTAGGAAGGACCAGGAGGGTCTGGTAGAACAAGCTGAATTTGAGCAGCCAAGAAAGGGAGGGAACACTTCCCAAGACATAAAGCTGTTATAAAATGATCAATTGTTCTTTGCGTCTGCTGGGACAAGATGAGAAGCGATCAGTTTAGTTTGGAGTTAATGAGATTTAGGTTAGATATGAGTGAGACGCAGATTGGCAGTGTTCTGGGAGAATCCCCTTCAGCTGCATTTTAACAAAGCAAGTGACTGTTCTGAGCATCCTCGGACTTATTTCGGTGCTGGGGGCAGGTGGTTTTTTGGAGATCCTCATGTTTTCATGACTCCAGGGCGATCCTTGTTTAAAATCTTCCTGAAGATAGCTCTAGGGTAGCTTGCTGTGATTTGTGGAGGTACTGTGCAGACCCACCGTGCTGCAGGACAGCCAGGGAGCCGGGCAGGCTGGGGTGGGCAATCAACACTTGCACGTCTACAGCCAGCCCGGATTCCTCTGGGGAATTCAGCTTCACCACCCGCAGGAATACCCAGGCACTGCTACGCCTGCTGTTCCACATGAATGGTGCCAGGCGGGACAGCAACCCAAAGAAATAATTTAAAATCACTTAATTGCAGCAATGGATTTCTTTGGAGTAGTGTGTTTGCCCACTTGCTAAATAATTCATAGGAGAGCTTGGTAATTAAATGCTAAAGACTTGATTTGCTTAGCATTGTTTGTACTTACATTACTATTTAAATGCAAGGAATTACTAAGTCATTTAATTGCTGATTAAAAATAATACAGTTACTTACCATCTTATAAGAATTAGTCAGCATTTCTGCGTATTGTTTGCACAGAACATAAACACTCATACTCTTTTTTAGGCAGCTACCTTGTAAACTTATCCCTGTATTTGTGCTGATGGAAGGCATGTACCCCATCTTCTTTTAAGAGCTATTGAAAACACGTGGAAAAATGGTAATTCAGAAAAGATGAGCAGCACAGGCTGCCTGTGGAGAATGCCTAGCTTTGCTCCCCCTCTTCCTCCTTCATTTCCCTGCAGAAGGTCCCCTGCACGCCAGCCCTGCTGCACCTGCGCTTACAAGCTCCCTCGCTGCACGTGGCCTTGGAAGACCCTCAGAAATTAAAAACCCAGGGCTTCTGGATCAGATGGGAGATTTGGGTGCAGACCGGTGCTGGTCTGGGCTGTCCACGCAGTAAAAATCTGTGCAGGCGTACCCGAGTGCGTGGGTACTCATCGGGGTGTGTGGGAGGGAGAGGATGTATGTGTGTGTGGAGGTGGGGTAGGTACCGCGTACGTGTTGCACGCCTGCACGCGTATGGAGGCTGCGTGCACGCGTAGTGTATACAGTAAGTGCTCTGCCTGCGTGGCGGGCGGTGTTTGGAGCTCTTGGGGGTGGATTTGGGTATTTGAGTAAGGGGCTGTGTCTGTATTTGTGTGCAATCTCCAAGAAATAATGACGGGTTCTCAGCTCTTCTGAAGGGAACTTGAGGGATGTGCTAAGGTCTTGCTCCGATGAACTCATCATTAAATATTTCTAATGAGTCACACACTCCCAATCACGAATGCTTACTCAATGTCAGTTCATCGCCCAGCTTCTTCAAATGATTCACTTGTAGATACTGGTGGGGGGGGACAGGCCATATTCACAAGGCCAAAGCAAGGCTGGGTCCCTGCTGGGCGAAGCCTCTGTGTCCCCTTTCTGAGGTCTTCCAGGCACGTTTGTGCAGACCCAGGTAGTACGGGCGGCCCCTGCTACCTTTGCGAGAAAAGGGAAGGTTCATCCCTTCCTAACATGGGGTGTTGTATGGCTGACCTGCTCGAGGGTGCCTGCCTACGGGGCATCTTCCCTACGTTTGGTGGACCTGGTCCTGACCTAGAGTGGCTTCTCCAGGACACAGTGAATTCGTGGTAGTGCTGGAAGAGGGCTTGCATTTCCTTAGACCCCTATGGATGAAAATTTCCTGGCAGTATTTTCATCAGCATTCTGATGTTTTGGTCAATATTTTCCATGGGAAAATGTTAACTTTGAGAAAAAATGCTGTTTTCTAAACAAAAACATTCCATTTCAGATGTTAATTAAGATGACAAGGATCTGCTTTATACAACATTTTATTACGATGTTTGATGCCGAAGTGGGGACCAGTTTTGTTCCTCTTAACAATAGGAGTGTTTCGTTCTGGGAATCTACATGTGGAAATGTTTACCTCCCATCAGACTGATTTCACCGGGGTCTCTGAGGACATCAGTCCCCAGATGTACTCTTGTCCTGTTCTTACACCTCCTCCCAGATTCAGAGGTGTTTACAGTGGAGAATACAGGTATCTGCAGCCCAAAGAGGTGCCTGGAAGGGGCTTTGAGCTGGCCAGGGCTCCGGTTTAGTGAAGGAATCAAATAATCGCTAATAATAGTCTGCCAGTTTTGGTTAGGCTGGGTCATTTCTTTCTGTTAAATGATAATCAGAAATCTGAGCTGATGACTGTCTCTTAACTGCTGTGTGCATGCAATTTTTGCAAAAGATAGTTTGCCTTCTCCCCTCTTGGACTCTGACCAGCAAAGAAGTGACTGTGACTTCTGGAAGGGGCAGGAGAATTGGTCCTGAGCACAGCAAGGTGTGCTGTTGTGTGCTGTCCCAGGGCAATGGTATTTCTGGAGGCTTTAACTGGTGGTCCGAGTTCTTGGAAACTAGTCCTCTAGCTCTGGCACTCTCTGCCCTTTCTACTGCTCCCTCATTTCACTCTCCAGTGGACCTCTTCTCCTCACCTGTGTTTTGGTTGATGGGTTCAGCTGACACCTCCCCTACATCATATGGCAGTTGGCCTTCATCTCCTCAAGGGCATCCAGCTTGACTCTTGGCCAACGTGTCCTCTGCTGCTGATCTGCTTTCCAGCCGTTTGGTCCTGATGTACGGCGTTATCGTGGCTCAGTGTCAGGACTTTGTATCTGCTGAGGTTTCTGTTCTTCCCTCTGGCTTTCTGAGGTTTGGGATTACAATTGCACCCGTATTGCCCTGTGAAAAACATCGCTTGTAATCAACTGCCTGTTCCACTTTAACAACTGACCTTTGAGTCTGACAATCCATGTCATTTTTCACCCACCCTGCTGTCCACTATTCGGGCCACAGTCCTCCTCAGTTTCTTTTCCAGGATGCAATGGGAAACTGCTGAAGATGAACCCTTCCTGTCTGCATTTTAGCTACATGTGAGATTTAGGCCAGTCGGTGATGGTATCATACCACAGGTATCCTGCGTGGCATTGCCTGGCTGCCATAAGAACCTGTGATGGATGCAGTGAGGTTCAGGCTTTCACGGCAGGATCAGCTGGAGGACTTCAGAGGCACCCCTGAACATGACCTGACTGAAAAGACAACTGATGGACTTCAGGGGACTAGGGTTGATGCTCTTCTGGAATGACACCAAAAGCAGAGGATGGCTGAGTCCACTCTGGGCTGGACACTTGTGCAATGTATTGAAACAGGCTGAGAAATAGGTCTTAGAAGTAACGACCACAGGTGGACCAGCACCGAAGACTCAGCTGGGTTCTGCAGGGCTGCTTCTCCTTGGTGATCAACGGCCTGGAAGAAAACCAAAATGTGATCTCTGAAAAAATATCTGGTGGATGTAAAGACTGGGGGAGCTGTATGTATGTGATTAAGATGGCAGTGATATAGAGAGCTGGATCGCTCGTTCAGCGGGCGCACTCAGCCAACGGTGTGTGTTTTGTTAAAAATGAAAGAGGTTTGGGGAAGCAGGCTGAATACTGAATGGGATCTGGACGTCCAGCCTGTGGCCGTGACTAACACTCAAATGAGATCCTGGGCTGGAGAATTGCAGTCTTGAGCAGTAGTAGGGCTATGACTTTACTGCCATTAGTCACTGGAGATGATCATCAGGATGTTAATAAATTGGAGAAAAGTCAGTGATGAAAGTGACTGATGAGTGAACATGGGAAACAGAGGCTTTGCAGTGAAGGCTTGGCTTATCAGAGGTGTCCTAGTCACAGCGTACTGAAGCCTGGCTGGAGAACTATCTTGTTCTGCCCAGCAAAGGTGTGCCCGAGCCCAGTGGCTGAAGGATAAAGCTAAATAAGCTCAGGCTGAGTACAAGTGCAGGTTTTAAGGATATTATTCTGTTACCAACAGCACAGGCAGTTTTCAAAGAATAAATCAATTCTTAAATATCTGCTATGAAGAGGAATTGCCTCGAGGCAGATACCTCGCTTCAGCTTCATGACATTCACTTGGAAATAAGCATACATGGAAAACAATCTATTGAGTGCTTATTTGTCATCTATTTAAGCTTTGTTTCATATTTCTAGCTGAGCTCTGACAGTTTTGTTTTTTCTTAAATCATCTTCCTGTGACCCCAGAGGCTTGGCATGAGACTTCTGGCATCACAAGAGGTATGAGGAAATGGTGAGAACTGGCAAGTATTTCTTGCCTGAAGGACTTGAAAGTTGTGAACCAGCATGGGTGTGATTCTGGGCTTTTGGAGAGCCCTGACTTTGCCCTGGCTTCCTCTTTCAGAGGGTTTCCTTTTCGCTTGCCAAGCTCCACCATGGGCTGAGCAGACACTAGTTCTGCTCCTGCCTTTGGACCCACTCATCTACTAAGCTCTCTGGATCTGGTTCCACCTTCCCCTTGTCCTCCCCTGCTCAGAGAGGGACACCTGCGGGAGAATTTTTATTGGTGTTGTGGGGCAGCTAATTTCCTCGTATTGCCTTGATCGCGCATCCCTCTTGCTCTTATGTCCAAGGTGCTCCCTTGAGATGGGGCCATCTCCCCATCTCTTAAAAGCTGTAACTGCTGTAGGCTGCCTGAAGGACTGAGTCCCGCATTGCAAATCTGTGTTTTGGGACTGGTGGGGAAGACCTGAGATGGGCATCCCTCGAGAGAGCTCCTGGGAGCTCAGGAAGTGGATTTTGGTCCTCCGTATGCCAAGCCTGGGTCCCAAGGAGAGGACGCTGCATCAGTTCCCCACCTGAAGTGTAGTGGCAGAGACCTTCCCTGCCAGCACGCTCATCAGGGTGTTTTAATTATCGAGACACTCATTCTAATTGTGTCCCCGGGTTCCTGTTCTGCTGAGGTTACATCTGCTTCTCATTCTCTGCACGCTGGCTCTTCGCCAAGCCGCTCTGCCGCACATACGGAGCGCGCACAGGGGAGACTCACCCAGTAGACCAAGGAGCGGGATGCTCATTGCCCTCCTCCGCCGGCCCCTACCCACCTGGGAGGAGAGCTGGAAACACCAAGGGAGGGCCCCAGTGCTGGGCCAGCAGTTTGCTACCCTATTTGCAACCCTGGTCATGGCTTGGTGACAACTGCTGTGTCCCCATGGTGGCCGTGCCGACCCACCCTGTGCTTGTGCATGCGGCTGTGTGGTCCCAGTAGGGATGCAGCCATCCTTGAATGCAACGCTGCTGTGGTACCAGCAGACCCTCAGGAGAGATGCAGCTCTTCTGGACAAGGAGAATTTGCAGGTGCTTTGTATATCCAGCCCCAGGACAAAACTGGGGTTGTTTCTTTTCCTCCGTGACTGTCTACATTTTCAGTTCCATTGCTACAGCATTGTCAGCCAAGTTGTCAGCGTCTGTTTTAGGAGTGCCTTAGCTTTGCTGACAAGGGTTTGGAGGACAGACTGCTCAGACGTTGAAGGTGGATAACGGGGAAAACAGCTCAATGTGGGAACATGCAAGCCTGCTGCTAGCTACAGGTGGTTTAGATGGGTCTGTTGGGTTGATTCAGGATCTTCTGGGGAGCAGCCATTACCTGCATCTCTGGGGCATCTGAGGCCTTGGGAGGTACCTAGAGAGACCCAGCAGGGTCCAGACAAGAAGCTGTATGTAACCGCTGCTGCCACACCAGAAAAATCTTTTTTGGTGAGCAGATCAGGGTTCCTGTGCCCAGGTCAGGATGTCCTCAGGACGAGGAGGAGTACTGCCTGATTCCAGCTGACATATTGCCCTGCTGGCCTAGGACGGTGTGCTTGAGCTACTCTTGGCCTTTATATTTAACAGCACTTCATCCTCTCTGCTCTTCATTCACTAATGAGTTTTTTTTTACGCAGCAGTCATTACCTCTCCGCTGTTTTTTTCACTAGGCTGAGCTCTTCTGGTTTCTTATCATAGAACTTCACATCCCATTAATGACCTGCACAGCTTTCCCTGCATCCAATCCTGTTTGAGACCATGTTTTGGACCTGGACACACTTTTCCAGATGAGGGCTTGTAAAGCCTTACCTTTATTACTTGCCTCATTAGCCTGGACCTTCAGATCCCCTCTTCTTTATGGCTTAGGCTCCTTGATGACCTTCCCAGTGATGTCCAAGTCTTCCATGACCTCAGTGATGTCTCTCAAACTGCCATCTTCCATTTTTTTTCAGCATGCTTCTTACTTGGTTGTGTCTGGCCACTAACAGAACCTAAATGCAGTCACTCTTCAGGAATGGGCTGTATGGAACTTCATTAGAAACATCTCTACACGCTCCCTTTTCAGCAACCCCCCTCGCATCTTCCCCTCTGGCTGACAGCTCAGCCTATTTCGTTCACCATCCCCCCCAGCCCTGACTACAGATTTCTCACCATACCAAGTGCTTTGCTGAAATCCTGGTAGATGACATTAATTGGAATTTCTTTCTATAAACAGTGATCTGATTGATTGATTGAAAATAACTGTCAGCTTGCCTGGCATGGGCACACGCTGTTAGTGCTGCAGTCTTTGTTTTGTTCTCAGCTTACTTTAGAAACCTTGAGTGCTGCTGTAGCTGGACTACACGAAGTCTGTAGTTGCTTGTGTATCTCTTGTTCTTTCTTCAGGCCAGGAACTATATTTGCTGTTCTCCAGAAAAAGGAGAGTAATCGATACCATGTAATCACATATCCTGGCTCAACATTAGCAATCCCAACTAAAGACTCTTAACTTTAGGCACTGCTTTTCCAAGGGACACACGGCGTAGTTTATCTAGTCCCACTGATTAAAATGTGTTTGATCTCAGACTGATGCTCAGCTTCACCAAGCTGTTCCCACTGGCCCAGTGCCGGTCTCTCTTTCTGGATTGGCACCCGTTCTCTGTGCCCTGGCTGCAGCTCAGCTTCCCAGAGCAGTTAAGGTGAACGCGCGAGCCCTTTGCTCTGAAACCCAGCAAAGCCAGGACATCTGTGCCTGCCGCGACCCAGCTGGTCCACCTGCCAGTGAGGTTTGCCTCTCTGGTGATTTCTAGGTAATCTGAAGCAAAATAAGGCGCCCGCTTCCTTTCCCATTGTCGAACAGCTCTTCACTGAAGTCCAAACTCTCTGACTCTTCTCCCATTGGTATTGCTGAGTTTCTGGGAAAAGGAACTGAAGCGCGTAGAGCCGTAGCTTTCGGAGTCCATGGGACATCATAAGAGGATGTTGGGTGGGTGTGCTGGAACCTGAGGTTGTCCCTGGGCGGGATCCCGAGGAGCCCCAGAGGAGCAGGACCATCACTGTTGGGAGAACTGGGGAATACTGGGGTTGTTTCTTAGCTCCTCGAGCACGTTGCTCTATAGATGAAGGCCCTTTTTGGCCTTTGATAGACACACTCTGCTGGCACCAGACCTCACTCCAACGATGCCCACACCTCTGGGAGGTGCGGGCAGGTGCAGTCCCTCCAGTATCTTTATATTAGGCACCCTCCTGGTCCGGGAATAGATTCCCAGACAAAACTGGGTTATGATGCAATCAAGACTGAGAATGTGAATCAGTGATTTAAAGGGGGGGGGGGAAATCTAGTGAGGGAGGTGGCAGTGATCCCATGCCGAGCTCTGCTCACTGTTAAGGCGGAGTAAACTGCATAGAGACAGTGGTTAGATCTGAGCCCCTTAACCCTGCCCTGGGGCTGCGCCAGGCTACAGCCAGGCAACGAAGCCCACCGGGCTATAGCAGCGTGATTAGAAAAGCCATGCCGTAACCTTGCGGCTAATGTCAATGCAGTTAAGGTACACTGCGGGTACCATGGCAACCTGCACTGGCCACGGGTTTGCTCTCGGAGTCGGGATGCTGCGGGAGCTGGCAGGCTTAGAGGTAGATGAGCTGGGCGTGCAATTGCACTGGTGAAGTGTCAGGAGGCTGCAACAGGCACCGTGCATGGGTGGACCTCCTCCGGAGGCGGCTTTGTCTCCCGGCTGATGTGGCTGCACTTCTCATTCAGGCAAGGCTGATGAGTGTTTGGGGATAAATAGGTCAGAGCACTGGACTGGATAAGCCCTAAATTGATAGACAAGATGAGGCAGCACAGGCATGTCAGAGAGTGGTTTGGAGAATGCCCACATGCTCCCCACTGGCACTAGACGGGCGATTTCCCCCATGACATTAGGAGAGGTCATGAGGTCTTCAGGGTGGTGGAAGTGTCTCTGCTGTGCCTGAAGGAAGATGCTGAGGTCTCTGGTTGTATCAGGATACAGACAGAAGACAACAGAGGAGCACAACTGCCAAAGCCAAGCAATTAGCATCAAGAGCTTGCAGTGCTTGCACTCTTCCAGATTGCCAGCACAGCCCTGAGGAGCCAGCTTGGCAGTCAGAGTCCTGGTCCACAGAAGCGGTGACTGTGCATCTTGGTTTCCCCACCGAGTTTAATGAGGCTGAGTGCACCCATCCAGGGCTGGAGGTCCCATTGCCTGGGGCTCGGTGACTCTCTGCTCCCCGTTGGCCCAAGACTTCTTGTTCCCAGCAAACAAAAGCTTAGCATCTGCAAAGGTTGCTCCTTCTCCTGGGGAACTTGCTAACAGGAAGGTGAAGGGCTGTTGCTTTTCAGAGCAGATGTTCACTGGGAGCTTTTTTCAGCCAAGGATTTGCTGAAGTTGTTTTACCTGGCCCTGCTCAGAGACATGGAGGTTAAAGGCTGGAAAGTTCCTGTAGGTAATTTATGCGCTGGTCTCAGCCAGCATAGGGTGGAATGTAGCTGGTTTCGTACAAAAATGGTGGAAGTCGCGTTCCTTAGCATTTATGGGCTGTTTCCATGCTTATTCGTGGGTCCTTGCTGAAGATGACACCAGCTCCAACCCTGGGCTGAACACTTTGCTCAGTTCTCATCCCCACACCTCTAGGTTCAGCAGAGATGGATGCTGGAGCTGGCAGTTTTGGTGAGATGCATAAGCTTCCTCACCACGGGCCTCCCCTGCTGTGAAGGAAAAATTGTGCATGGGTTGATCAGGTTTCTTGCAACAGCTGGCTAACTATCCTGAAGGACTGGAGATGGTTGTCATCCAATGTGCCAGCAGTTAAGTTCAGTGAAGTCGCAGAGAGTTGTTGCCCTGTTGTTGCCCTGTTGTTGTCTTGGAGCCTGGACTACAAGTCAGAGTTGAGGAGAGTGAAATACATTTACATAGTCTTGGATGAAAGATGCCTGGGGAGCTCTGGAGCTGGGTTATCTTGATGTGGTCAAAGCTGTAGGCATGACGAAGAGCGTAAGTGGTGTGCAAGACACAGATAACATTTGCTTATTCCCAGCTTGAAGTTACACTGAGCTGGTTTTTTTGCTGCCTAAGCCCGGCCATCTGCCCTTTCCTCCTTTCATTCCCAAATAACAGGATCTAGAGGCATCTCAGTTCTTTTACGTCAGAGCCAGAATCTGAATTAATAACGTGCTAAGAAAATAAAGATAGTTCAACAGACTTTAAATCAAGAAGAACAGCATGTTAAAGAGTTTGAACAAATCACATTACTTTGTGTGCAGTTTTAGGGCTAGCAGAAATAAATCTCCCAGCAATTTATTGATGGTGACAAATTCTTTCAGAAAGAGCCTGCTCAAGGAATGCTTCTCTTTATCACTAGACTCTCTGTGTGAATTATGTAGGACCAGATTAATGTGTCCCAGTGAAGGTGTCAACACAATTTGTGTCCTGGAACCTCCACGTCACCTGGGCTGACGCATCATTCGTATATATCTGTTGAAAACCACGTTGCTTTTCAGATGCTTGTCCCTTCAATGTTGTGTGGTCTTGACAGAACCATTTCCAGAGCCAGGCAGATGGGTCTCCCCAAGTGAAGGAGGATGGGTCAAGGTCACAGCCTGTCTTAGACCAGACATGAAATCTACTTGTGTAGACCCATGGCAAGAAAAGAGCGATCAGAAAGCTGCAGGGTTGATGTCTCAGTTGCTGCCAACGCGTGTCTGACAGACCCAGTCACCGGCGCCGTCCTCATGTGGCTGGTGGGACCAAGAAGCCTGGACCCTGGTTGATGTTGCTGTGCCCGTGTCCTTCAGTGTTCTTCCTGCCTCTGCACAGCCAAGACTCAAGGCAGGGCTGGGGCAGGAGACACCCATGTAATACTCCAGTGTGCCATCGGGCACGGGGCTGGCGGGGGAGCAGCCTTGCATTCACTTTTTTTGTTTGGCAGCAAGTCCATCAGAAAACCACCCTGGCTCAGCTAGAAAATGCCTTGTTTTGACTGAAAGCTGTAGGAATTTTTTTCGGAGGTTGATTGTCTGCAGCCATGGGTGCATTCCCTTCTCTTGGTCTTGCTTCAGCTCCTAGTTCCCCCTGTTAGTGGGCTGTTTGAAGAGACCTCAAGAGTCTTCTTCTTGAGACTAAAGGTCTAGATTTCTTCCTAATGTCTGTGTGTGTTGCCTGGCCCCTGGAAACTATTGCTCCAGGACCTCTTTCCCCTTCTCAGCCTCCTCTGGACATCCTCCAGCTTCTTGGGCCAGTGTTCACATCCCAGCCCAAGACAGGGTCCCCAGGCAGGGAGCCTTGCCCATCACATGAGGCTACCTCTGCACCTCTGGGAGGAGTGCAGGGAGAGATGGGGGCAGTTTGGGGCAGCTCTCTCTGCTGCTCTGACTGGTGCTGGCCATTTGATACGGTGTCTGAGTAGAAATGGGGAGGTAAACCCCATCTGCATGAATGAGTTGGGCCGCAAGGCATGAACTCTTCTGCAGCTTGAAGGTGCCTATTCAGGGCGGTGGTGGAGAGCATGTGTGCGTCCATGGTGGTGACAGTGAGAGACAGGGAGACCCTGGAGCTCTGTGAACAGGTACCGAGGTTCCTGCATGTGTGGACTGCAGACCTGCAGCGTGGCTGGGCAGCGGGCTGAGGGAACCCAACAGAGACCTCCAGGGAGCAAAGTTCAACCTTCATCTGCTTCAGAGCCTGGCCACGGGGGTCTCAAGCTGGGCGCCGTGTGCCTGCCCAAATACCTCTATTTACTCAGCAACTACACTCCAGCTTAACAAGGAGGAAAGAAGTTAATTTATTACTGCAAATGACTTTGAAGTAATTAATTGATCTTGTCAAAGGCAAGGGATAATTCCACAGCTGTATAATCCCAGCAGAAAGATACTTCTTGTCCGCTGACAAGGCAGCCATGATAGAGCTGTTTCACTAACACGTGCTGAAGACAGGAAGGGGACATTTTATTTAATGATTCACACTAATTAGGGTGAAGCAGGTGTGCTCCCTCTCTGCCCCACAGCACAGCAGGGGGTTTCACGTCAGCCCCGTGGTGCCAGCCCCAGCCCCATCTTGCCTGTGGGCACACGGTGGGGTCTCAGGCAGGAAAGGTCCCTGGTGACCAGCAGGTCTGGGCATCTGTGTATGGACCTGGTTGGGACAAAACAGAGCTGGAAGCGAGAAGGTTCCTGACTGTCCGATGAGGGGAAGGAGGATGCCAGCAACCTCGCAGCTCAGGAGGAGCAGAGCTGCTATTTCAAGGACTTTAGCAGATCCATTTGCAACGTGGCACATGCAATAGGGCTCCTGCAGCTCTGTCTTCCTCAGCAGTCATGTGCGCTAGATTTGGGGCAAAAAGGCCAGGTCCTCCCCCATTTTCCTGTCTCTTGTAGAGCCAAGGTTGCCTTGTGGCTTCTGTTGTAAGATCATGTATCAGTTGCTTGTCACTGTGCCCAACTCTACCTGTTTACAAGAGCTTGCTGTGGATCTACCGTAGGGTACATTTTTTTTTTTCTTTTAGAAGAAAAATTTTGGCTTAAATGAAATCAGAGGAAACTTACGTTTCCTTCTTGCTGCAAATAAAACCTCTGTCTTTTAGAATAGAACCTGAAACAAAACGTAGTGATGACTACCTCTTTGTTGGTCCACATTTGTCCATGGGAAGAAAATATCTGTTCATACATCTGGTGAGATGAGACTGAAACCAGCAACAAATTCCTCCAAACCCACTGCCTGTCCTGGGAGGGGGGTGATTCTTCAGCACTCGTGGAGCTTGAGTCCACCATAGCAATTGTGAAGGGGTTTCACAGTCTTGTCGTCCAAACAGGGTTGGATGCAGCATGTGGAACAGTAAGGCCAAATGCTGAAAAAGGATAATAAGCAGAGACATTGAACTGCTGCCCAGGCATGGGAAGAAATAGTGAGTGATTTTGCCATTAATTGCTGTATCATAATGCTGTTGCAGAAGGGGTCTAATTAAAGTGGCTGAGACAACCTTCTGTCTGGCAAATCCCAGCTTTCAAGTGGCTTGACCTTGCAACATCAATAAAGTTCCTTAGCTGTGGATTTGGGGACTTAATCCAGCAGCTGCCATTGATCTGGCCAACCCCTTGGCATTGCTGCTTGGTGAGGAGAGCAGAGTCACTTCTCTGGACACCTTCCGGGGGTGTGGGAAGGGCTTCTTTGGCTTTGGCTATGCTGAGTCCAAGGGATCTTTTTTCCCCAAGGAGGGTCTGCTTCAAAAGACAGCAAACATTTGCTTAAAGCCTGGTCTTTGTCAGGTTACAGCTCCAAATTTGCACCCCAGCCTTGGGTCGGGCACCTACACCAGCCCCATGAGCCCTTGTGCTCTTTCTCTTGGTTACTGGCAGTGGAGCAGTTTATCTTCAAGAGAATTATATGGACCAAGTTGGACAAACTTAGGTGATCGATTAGAAGATCTCGATAGTCCAGCATCAACAGTCTGCTGACCAATGCCAGCAATCAAAGCCACAGCAACTGGTGACACATCCATCCTGGGTTTTCTTAAGACTAACTATGTCTCTTAGGCAGAAGCTGGGACAGCAGCAGCCTCTGGCAGCAAAGAGGAATGACCTTAGAGATGCTTCTGTCTCACCTGATGCAAACAGACGGGGAATGTGCAGCCTTGGAGCCCAGGGCAGCTGGTCTTACCACCTCTGCCTGGCACTCCGCTTGCCCGTTCACCCGCCGAGATACGGCCTAGGAACCATTATCCCCGTGCCCTTTCGCTGGCATGACTTGGTCCTCTCCAGGGCTGTGACTGTTGCAGTCCCTGGCTGCAGAGGACTTGGAGATGACATCTGAAGGACCATGGTCCCTCTCCTGCCCCCTCTGTAATGGTTAAGGGAGCTCTTGGTAGCTGCGCAGGGAGAGGTCACAACCCTTGCAGCTATCAAAGAGCAGGTCAGCTATAAAGCATCGTTCGTGTTACCCATAACGGCTTTGCAAAGCTGAACTTGGCTCACAGGAAAGAGTAATGAGGTGCAATTCTCCTTGATCAGCTGCCATTACGGACGAGTCGGCTGCTCCCGAGTGCTCCGGATGAGCCTGGGAAAGGGCAGTCTCTTCGCTCGCTGTCACCCAAGCACGTTGAGGAATGTGCCCTCAGCCCTCGGAAGGAAGGTTTGGGTCAGCACTCGGTACTTTCCAGGAAAGGGGATGGGAGCGTGCCGCCAGCCCTGCCAGCCTCAGCGGATTAAGAAAGGGAGTTGGTGCATCTGACCCGGCTCCATCCTTACCGCCCCGCTCCTTGGCAGCCTGCGGCCGCTCAGCACATCGCCTGCGGACCAGGGAGAGGCGAGAAGCTTTCCTGAGTTGTCCAGCCCTTCTGAAGCAGCAGCAGCACTTGCTGCAATCCAGTCTCACGATAAGTCAGAAGTTAATTTTAGCTAATTGGCATTGGCAGTTAAATTAAAATCTTGAATCGGTGAAAGCTGCATGAATAAAGAATGGTTTTCATTGAGCCACAGGCAACTAATTTTGCCTTAAACTGAAGCATCCAAGTGTGCATTTGCAGTCACTGTCCTCAAAGACAAAAACAGTCATTCCATGCCACAGGGTTTTACCCAGTGCAACCACTGCAGTATTTTACAATATCACTTTGTCAGCACTAAAAAAAAAAAGCACTTAGAAAAAAAAATCCCTTTCTGAGATTTATTGCATTTCATAGGTGAATAGATTTTTGATTAGGGAAACACTCCGCTTTTTTCTTTCAAAAGTGCTTGGCTGAGTGGTGAGATAATGCAAAGGCTGAAGCTCATTTAATGATCAAGTCCTTTAAGTCCAGGCAGAACCAAACTCCCTTGCTCTCTCCACGGTGCAATTAGTTTAGCATAATCTAGAGCCTGGACCACCCCTCCTGGTGCTTTGCTGGGGCAGTGACTATGCAGGCTGCGGTGCAGTATTGAATCTGTGCTCTGAAGTGCAGTCAGGATCAATATTTCTGAATGCCAGAGTCTTCCATGTGCCTCAGGGAACTTTTGTCCCGAGTTTCCCTGAGGCTCATCCAGCTTTTTTTGTTGTAAGAGGCAAAATCTTCAGCAGAAGGATATCCTCCAGCTCTGAAACCCTTCCAAGAAGTGAGGGCAGAGTGGGAAGCTCCCCACACAGCAGTTCCCCCGGGCATGTACTTTTTAACAGAGATTTGGGGGGGGGAGGAATTTCAAGACAAAAGTGTTAGAGCAGTTGGAGTTAGGCTTCTGGCGCAGACACGGCTCCTCTTTGTCGGCTCAGGGACAGAGGAAGAGGGCACGGTGCTGGGAAGGACGAGGATCAGTGCAGGATAGTAAATAAAACCAGGGGAAAAGGGGACGCTGCTCTCAGAGCCTGGGACACGGCGGGTCCCAGCACAAGGGCTGTTGTTCTGGTCGGGAAGCCTTGCTCCGACGGGCTCTTTACCTCCAGTGCTGGAAAGTTCTGGGCCAGAGGAGACCTGCTTGGTCTCTGCAGGATGCCACCAGGCAGAACAGGGAAAGTTGCTGCCCCGCGCCGGGTGTGGGTTTGTGCTCCTCTGGGAAGACTCCAAAGCAAACGGGGCTGCAATAGTGAGGGTCTTCACTGTGCCCAGCCCCTGCTGCTGCTCACAGATCCTCTGTTCCCTGTGTTTTGGGGAAGGTGTGGGCTGGGAGTGCTGCACACCTGCATGCCCAACGCTCTTGCTGCTCCTCTTGGCTCTCGCTCGGTGCGAAGGGACCGGCGGGTGTCACGGATGCAGCCTGCTCCGCTGCAGACAATCCCAGCAAGGGCAGTCCTGCCCGACTCGCACCACGGCTCGCTCGCGGGGAGCCCTCAGCTGAAGTAGTTGTGTCTGCGCAAACAACCCTCATCGGTTTAGAGGAGGTAAAGTCAGCA
>NW_010540445.1:35502-35911 GCF_000687285.1 Phaethon lepturus | reverse complement strand
TCCCCTGGGTGCCGAGGGGAGAGATGGGTCCCCAGCTGCTTGCTCACAGCTCTGCCACTGGTTTGCACTGGTCACCTTGGGAAAGTCACCTCTTTTCCCCGAAGCCCCTCTTAGGCCATGAAAGTGGTCGTGCTCTCCCCCTTCCCCCGGGAAGGCACGCCAAGGACTCTGGCTAACGAGTGCAAACGCTTAGAGCTGTGGAAATTTGCTGGGGCACCTTTCTGGGGCTTGCCAGAACGTCATTATGGTGCCGTGGGCTTCCACTCATTTCTTCAGTGAAGCCATCGGCATTTCTCACATCCAGAAGCCTGTAGCTGGCAGGTGATTGAAGACTCCTTTTTACGGTGTCCTTTGTTATTGCAGGCAGTAATGAGCATGGCAGGCTGTTGCAGGCAGGGAAGGGGTGGCA
>NW_010540445.1:0-35429 GCF_000687285.1 Phaethon lepturus | reverse complement strand
CATCTCTCTCCCTCTCACTGTTGGTGTGTGTATGAAGGGGGAGTTGATGCTAGGGAGGGGAGTGGAGCAGGGGAGGAGCTTCTATCAGCCTCTTCTTTTTCTTTTTTTTTCTTTTTTTCCCCCCCCTCCCGTCCAGTGACGCGAGCAATGCCTGGAACAATCAGGCTGGCTCCAAACAGTGTGCCCGAAGATGCTGGAGGAAACAGCCTAGTGCGCTTTAAGCAAACACTGATTGCTTGAGCCTGGGCTCTCCAGACGTAACCTTTTCCAGTTCCTCTGCAAGGGATTGGGAAGTACCTTAGGCTTTCTTCTCCCCCATCCCATACGCTCGCTTGTGGAAATGATCGGAGTTAACAGTGTTCAGAGCACCAGCAAAGTCCGGGTGAGAGCCACAGGTTCGGTGAAATACTCCCGAGAAGAATCTCTCTGGCGGCAGTCCCATCGGTCAAAATCTATGAAAATCTCCAACTCCTCTGAGTTTTCTACTAAAGAAAGCAAGGTAAATAACAGAATATTCATTGTGTTTCTCTTTGCTAGGCGTGGAGGTGATGTCGTTGAAAAGGTTAGGCTCTGGAGGAATTAAGGGCTCCGGGTGATCCGCAGTGATCACAGAATTCCTGTCAGGTCAGGAAAAAAATCTCTAGGCTTCAGGAGAGACTTGAAGGTGAAAAAGGTCTGGTGTATGGTAGCGATTGGGTCTTAGAGGAATGCCCTGTCACTGAGCTTGGTGCAATAGTAAACAGTGAAAACTTGCCAGTGAGAATGCTAATCAGAGCTCTGCTCTTGGGAAAGGTGCCGGAGTTGGCAAGTGATGTCCTTGGGATTATCTGTTTAATGGGAATGATTTTCTGTGGAAAAATAGTTTTTGCTCCTTCTCTACAGCCCTGTGGCTTAGTAGGTGTGGGTGCTAGGTAAAAATACCATCTCAGTTGCATGCGTGGTTAAATATTGCCATCAAGTATTTATTAGGAAGGCATTGCTTGTATGTTTATAGGAATACATCCGTGTATTGTAGCGGTTGGTAGCACAGGCTGTGCCCAGCTGCTACAGTGGCTGTGTGCAGCATCTCTTTGCCCAGCCCAGTTCGGTTCCTAGGCAAACAACCCCCACTCCATGCAATATCGCTTCGTTCCTCATTCCTTGCTCCCACTCAATAACTGAGAGGCACCTGGGGGCCCCTCCCCTGGCAAGAGCTTTAATAGCCGTCTCCCTCCCAAAGGTGCTCTATGTCTCCAAGGGTTGGATGAACTTTATGCAGTGGCCAAATATTCCTCTAATTTAATTCCTGCTGCAGATGGATTCTGCCTTGGGATTAGAAGATGTAACCATTTGCAAAGGTGTGTTGAATGAGGCTGAAATATTTCAGAGCATCAGCCAAAGGCATTTAACCATGTCTTGTGTCCATGTGCATGCAAACAAGCAGGCACATGCATAGATCTTCCTGTACTGTCCCTTCCCTAAATCTCTTCTCTGTCCTGAGAGGAGCTTCCTCTGCTACGGTGAAAAGATCCCCATGCTGCACAGTAGTTCCTACCAGATTACTCTGCTGGCTTACAGGTTGTATGGTATTTCAGAGCCTCAGCTGCAGAGCTTTAATCACAAAGTAATGCAAATAGAAATAAATTAAGTATTTTATTCAGTCCAGTTTCAGAATCCTCTGTTTTGAGGGTCTTATTGCCCATAACTAAGAAACAGTGTACTGCTAAGCTTGTGGCAGAGAAATAGCATGGCCATCGTTCTCGGGCTGTTGCTGATGCAGTATATGCTATCCAGCAAATGCCGAAGTAAAGTCTGCATCTTGCAGGTGCTCTGGCACCCTGCTCTTGTGATCAGTTTCACCCTAGGCATGGGACTAATTGCACGATATTCAGTGGGAGGATTTATGTATGAAAAGTCTCTGCATATGGTGGAAACTCGGGTCTTTTGACATTGGGTGAATCACTTGATCTCTGTACCTCTGTTCCCTCTCCCAGGATTTGTGTTCACTGTGTATGCATGATGTAATGTCCTCAGGGCAGGGACTTTCTCCCTGGGATGGTGTCTGACACAGTTAGTTAGCTACTGCAGTAATGAACGCTCTGTGTTCATCCCTCTGTGGGATTCACATTTCTGCCTCCTGACTGCTGTAGGTTGTTGTGTGAGAGATACCCACTAATCTTCCTGCCTAGCTCAGTAAGTTGGGAAGTGTACTGCAGCTTTGTTTTTGTTTGTAGTGCTGTTTCCTTATTTCATACAAAAGTATTTGTGTCTGTGGAGCATCTAAGACGTGTAAAAGCTGTGTTACGGAGTGCTGAGAAGATCCTAACATGCCCATCAGTGACGCCTGCCCAGTTGACAAGATGACAAGCGTCTCAGACACCGATTGGTCTTATGATTTTGAGCAGCCCTGTCCTTTCCATATGTCTGTTCCCCCTTCTCTTCTTTGCCCTTCTGTTTTGCTAAGATGTCACTGATTTAGAGAACTGATTTTGTATTTGAGCTTTGGCTCCTCTGTTGTGTTGATGGAAGAGACCTGGAAGTTTTTGCCAATGTGTAGCGTTGCAAATGAGGTCTTTTTATCAGTGTAAGTCTGCGTGTATGTGCTTGTACATCACCTCTCATGAAATGCCTTCGTTTCTAGGCTGGGCTTTCTGGACAGTGGTGCCGTGTAGATCCCCTCGGTTTCAATCAGGGCTTTATTTGTAGACTTGTCCTCTTCCATATTTCTGTGGATGTGTTTCCCCCTTTGTGTCTGGACTGCCTTGTTTTCTTCTGCTCCCTATACAAAGTAATTACAATGCTCAAGGCCTGTTTCTGTGAATGCTTCATCTGACTTTGGGCAGGAGGCAGATTTAACCCATTTGTGCCTTGGAAACACACTCCTCTGATACTTTGCACTTACGTGACTCAGCCTATTTTGCTAGGCTAGAGAGTATTATATATACTTACGCTCTAGCCAGTACGAACACGGCACCAACATGCTGCCTGCATATGAGGTCTGCCTGCTGCCAGCGTCAAAGAAGCTAGGTAGCCCATGGACGCATCATCTCCTTGGAAAACATCAGGTAGTGCTTTGGTGCACACATATGTACACACATGCACATGTACATACAGAGGCTCTGCTAGATGATGCGTCCTGGGTGTGTATTAAAGGTAGGTATCACAGCCTCAGGCCAGCAGGAGAACCTGCAAAAAGGATACTGTGAATTGATGTACTGTTGTTCTCAGGAGAGTAAGCTCAAACCCAGGATGCGTGCAAGGTGAGTCAGAGGACCTTAGGATCATCTGTGTGACCCACCAGGCTCAGCAGTCTCTCCTCCTGACAGACTCTGTTTTCCCATGGCCATGGACTGAATTGCAGAGTGCCTGTGCCTGCAAATGCACAGGGCCAATAAAACAATTTCTGAAATAGGCTGTGTAGGTGCTCTGCTATCAAGTAACACTTCTCTAGCCGTTTCTCTGTTCACTCATAAAAATTCAGTATGTTGCCTTTATGAGGAACACTGATGAAACATTCCAGCAAGTACAGAACAATTCTTTTCTAGCAATCCCCATGTATCAGTTTTACAGAGGATGCATTTTTTGTGTAGCATTAATTTCTTGGCTCTCAGGAGCTCCAGCTAAACCATCCTTTTCTGTTTTATGATGATATATCTGGCACAATCTTTCCTTCCTTTTTCTTTCTCCCCCTCCCGCTGCTTCTCCATACAAACCAGATTTTTAACAGAGGAGTTTCTCTTAGAAATGTTCTCCTCTAGTTGGTGACGCACTTGAAATTCCCTGGGTGAAATGATCTCCTTTCCTTCCCCCTAAAACATTCCTATCAGCCCTATCTCCACCCACACCAAAACAACATTCATCGGTTCCATATGCTGCTGAACAGCTCTGTGCTGTTTTATGAATAATGTATGCTGGCTTGTTAGAAGAACGTTTGTTGTACAAACCTGTGGAATTTGAAATTGAGAGTGGTATCAGCAGACATGCCATGCTGTGCACTAACCCACAGGATTCTTGGGGTACTACTCTGGCATCTTGACTGCATCCTTCTCAGAAGGGGGAAAATGTGTGAGATGTTGGGGCATGTGGGCTTTGAGCCTGGGAAGAAGCTACAGGCACCCAGTGATCCGAGCCCTTATCCTTGCCTCGCCAGGTATTACAGATCTATGCATGAGGAGAGGAGAAAATTTCAAGATCTGGATTTTGGGGGAGGGTGGCAAATAGGAGATGGTGACGTAGTGTAGATCTCTATGCAAGCAACAGTTCTGGGGGAGCGTCAACCTTCAGGTAATCACCTGAACAGCAAATTGGGAACGGTATATAGCAATGTGTTGCATCCCATCCAAACCTGGCAACGACACACAGACACACCCAGATCCAAAGGACGGGCGCATTAACACCTATCAGGACTGCATGCAGACACCTGCGATGTCTGGTATCTGTTGCCTCTGTAACCTGTTTTATTTTTGTAGGGTTCTGCTACTTTTGTTGTTTTTCTACCTCCCATAAACCATGTATGATGGAAGCTGGGGCTGGTGCCTGGCTGACTGCTGTGGTCCCAGGGGCAGAGCTGATGGACTGGTGCTGAGTGACCATGGGAGGTGCTGAACTTCTGACTGAGCACTTCTGACTGCAAAGACTGAGCACGTCTTTGCCCAGAGGTGTGACTAGGCTTCTTTGGCTGCCTGGGATCAACCATGCTGCTACCAGCTGGAGATGAAGAAGAAATGTCCCCAGGCAGGGCTGCTTCTGACAGTGGCTGCAGGGGAGGGTGGCAGGGACCTGGGTCAAAGAGCACAAGTGCATCCCTGTCCTGGGGGCTGCAAAAGCCACCCAGGGTATCTCCTGTAATGATCAGATGGTCATTCCCCCAACAACAACTCCAAAAATCAGGGTGGAACTAGATGTGAGCAGCCAGCCTGGGAAACAAAAACTGGAGAAGACAGTCTGGATCATCCCTGATGGCTTTTTGAACTCTGTTTTGGTTTTGCCTGTTTACCTGCTCATGGCAGGCATTTCTGGCACAATTTCTTTGGTGCACAGAACAGGTATAAGAAACACCTGCGGTGTATTCCTTTCCCTCTTGGTAGGCTTTTCTGAATGGGCTAGTATGTACAGAAAGCCAGTAGCCTGTCTCGAGAGCCTTGCAGAGGCAAGGTCTATGTTGTCCTGTGTTGCTCTATGTTGCCTTTCGAGGCAAGGGCTCGCACCTAGATGATTTGCCAAGACGAGTATTTGGGTAATTCGTTACGTCTTTGTCCCTGTGTACACACCTGGTTGTGCCTGTCTTTTGCTCACTGCTTCTGCATGCAGAGGCTGAGTCACAGCAGAACCAGCAGTCGGCAGGTGCCAGGAGCAGCCTGTTTAAATGGGTGCAATGGTTCGTGCATGTGACAAGGTTTCGAGGGAGGTGAGGATGGCGAGTGACCTTTTTTCTTGGCAGCTTTGTAAAATAAACAGTTTTCAGAAGCACTCCCTGCATAGTTTTGCTTCTCTTTCTGATTGGAATAGAAATACCAATGGGTAAGGGCTTGTGAGAATCTGGATTTTTAGTTGACCTACCTGCTGACCAAAGGGAAAATGGGGATGGAATTCAGCAGCTTCTTATAGAGTTACAGGCTTCCACTTAAAAAAGGAAGTGTAAGTGTACTGCCCAGTTTATGAACAAATACAAACAAATCCCACAAATACATAACAAATCCCATTTTTTTTTTATACTGCAGTCTGCTAAGGGTCAAATTTGAACTATGGGGAACAGCATTGGAGTTAAAATAAGGAAGGTGTCTAGGATGTTGCCTGCTATTCTGTTGTATGCAGCAGTTAATTTCTTTTATTCTCCCTTCAAAAATTGTTTCTCCAGGGAGCTTAGAGCACTGCTCGGCCTCAGGTGTGGTAGATGCAGAGATCAGCAATTCTCAGAAAAGGGAAAGCTGTAAGGAGTAAGTTTTTACGGTCTGGGTAACGGAGCTTAAGAACTGAAGCAGTGAAGTTGGATACTGCTGCGTAGTTGGTAGCTGGGAGTTGGGAACCTGCCTACAGTAGCGTTGGGTGCCAAAAGAGAAAGTCGCTCCTCTTTCCCAGTTGTGTTGGTCCAGCTTGGAAGGTGAGACCTGTGCAATATTCAATTCTGGCATTCCCTGCTGTGGTCCAGCCTCCAGTTTTCTGGCTTAGATAGCAAATTTTCCACACGCTTCCCAGTCTAGCAGGTAAGAAGCTGTGATTGTTGTAAAACTGTAAGTGCTTTAAATCAGAGCTTTTTTTTTTTTTCATTTCCCAGAGAGTAAACATGAGTTAATAAAACCTGTCCTTGCAGCTAGTTAAGTACGGTGAAAGTCATGTCCCTGCCATAATCTCTGATCAGCTTTGTTGCAATTTAGTGAAGCATTTAAGTGCTTGTCTCCAAGTTTGTTTGATTTAATCGTACTCTGGAGAAATGTCTGCTGAAAAGAGCTGCTGTCTGAATCAGGGCCTTGGGAAACAGCCATGAAATAAATTATAGAGCAGGTGCTGGGCTGTACACGTCTGCTACTGGTTGGAAAACATGGGAGGAGGAAATTTTTCTTCTCCAGATCGTGTGTGAGCCCAGTAGACACCAGGAAAATGTTAAAGCGTAAATTGCTTTGGAGAAGGAACATAAAGCAGCTCTAAAAGGCTGGTGAGTACAGCAGCAAGCGCACAGCCCGGCAGCAGTCTTTGCCAGAGAGGTGGGTTGGGGGGCAGGCGTGAGAACTCATGTATCTCCATCCCTTGAGAGGTCTACTCACTGAGGTCTCGGTGAACGTGCTTGGTAGACACACTGAACATGCCCTGTATACAGCTGCCCAGGCTGTGGATTCTCTCTAGGGTTTTCTCTTTCATTTTTGTAAATAGCAGAGTCTTTCTGAGAGGCTATATTTGGTGGTCTATGGGGGACATTGTGTCCTTCGTCAGATGTATGCCATATGACTGGGTTACTGTCTGTTACTCCCTAAAGAAGGAAGATGGAGTCTGGCTCATTAGTAAAGATCGGGACAAACACATGTCACTTTCCACAAGGCAAAAGCCTGGGGCATTTGTTGTTCCCACACCAATCTGGAGTGCTGCTTTTGTATGTCCTGCTCTTTGGCTGTAGTGATCCCTAGAGGCTTCCTTAGCAGCAGAATGCCATAAAAAGCGGTACTGCATAGGGCAGGTGTTCATTTTCAGAGGTCTTGATGCAATCTTGCGGGCATTTGGGCCAGAGAGCAGCAAAATGCATTTCTGATACCCCAGGCCAGGTTTTTGCTACATTTCAAAAGCTCATCCAACCAGCTGGGGAGAAAAATGCTGCTTCTGAAAAAATGAGGAGGCAATGCAGGAAAAAACTGCAACCTCTTTGCCTTATATGTGGAAGTAGTTTTCTGGCTCAAAATGTAAGATAATATTTTAATCATAGTGGGAAGAAAAAGACAAGTCAAAGAATAACAAGGGGGCTTTGGCCAATTCATTAGAAACATGGTGGCTTCTAACAGAAAATATTTCGTGACCCCAGGGAATCAGTGTCAGCATCAGCTTGTGCAGAAAAATGGAGGTGCCTCTAATTCTGTTGGATTGCTGGCTGCATGGTAGGAGAAATGTTAGTCCTTTCTTTTGCTTTCTTCTGGCAGGCTGGTCTTAAAATCTCTTGATAGCAGTCACCTGAAAATTAAGCTAAGTGCCTACAAACTGCCAGCAATGCCCTCTCCTTCACCTTCTGGCTGTTTGCCTTTGGATCAGAGCTTCTTACACAAGTTTGGAGAAGATAGGATAAATAGAAATAGACAATGAAAACTCCAGAGTTGGAAATATTTCATCATATTGCTGTGAGTAGCACAGCAAAGCCCTGTTAGCGGTGGGGACCTCTCTGATAGCTCAGTGTAAGTAGTATGTGGGGTGATTCTTCCTGGTGGTCATATCTGTTCTGTTGCTCTGAGAAACCTACTTTTATGGTACACTATGACTAAAAGTTGCTGCATGTGTAGCATCAGTGTGAGGCAAGTTGAATCAGTATGTTTGACCTGCTTGTGTATGGTTCAGCTGAGCCAGATTTTCACAGAGCTGAATATTAAGGATCTTCAAATAGACCATCAAGATTCAGAAAGGAGCCAGTGGATCACAGAATGAGCAGTGGAATATGCTCATGGGATTCTCGTTGCAAATTCAGCTGTGGCATATGCAGAAGACTAGTTTCAAATCTTCAATTTTCCAAATTATTTTTGTTTTGGGTCAGAGTAAAGGCTATTTAAATGCTAATGTTTCTGATGAGTGTGTCATAGCTATTATAGTATGTGATTTTCAGGCTTGTTCATACTTGATGTGCTACTTTTCAGTAATCATGTGCATCAACAGTTCTTCTACACGTTAACATATTTTGAGGTTGTGTAGGAGTTAGGTGCCAGAGGGAGTAAATCTAGCTATGTATATAAGGTAAATTACAAATGTGGATTATAAATGTGAGAATCAGGGACATTCCATACCAAAATACTTCACTTGAGTCAAGTGGCCTATTTGAAGAGCTCCATTAGCTTGTAGTAATAGCAGGCATTTATCCATTGTATGCATCAGCTACTGGAGGGCTGAAATCAGACACACTTATCCAAGTGATATACCTACTCCCTCTCGAAAGAAATCCATCCCAACCATCTGATATCCACCCAGGCTTAAGTCAGCCTCCAGACCCTTGTCTCTGTAGGCTGGTATCAACACCAGAATTACGACTTTTAGTCTCAAACCTACTGGCATCTTTCCTATGAATTGAAAGAGTAATGATGTTAGCAGGCAGCAATCCAAGACATTGATTTTTAAGCACGAAAGCTGCTTATTGTTCATTTTCTGTTTTGCACTTAGAAACAGTATGTGTTTGGGTTTGAGTGTGTGACTGGGGAAGCATTCAGGTGTCTGTAAGGCTCAAGGGCTTTGGATAGCTTTTCTGGCATAGTTTTACAGGTGAGCCCATACAGTGAAATCTTGGCCCCGTTAAAGGCAGTGACAAAAAAATCTCACTGACTATCAGGAATTAAATTGGACCTTGAATTTCAAGGCTGTAGTCTTGTATCTTTTGAAAGTTTAACAGGGTTCTTTTAAAAAAAACAAACCACAAAACCCAAAAATCTGCTTGAGAAAATGACTGTAATCTCAAACCCTGTATTCTGGTATTTTTTCCCTAGATGAGACTTCTGCTCAAGACTCTTGTTACCGTGAGCAGATATGGTACTTCGTTGATCAGAGACAGCTTGCTTGATGGTATTAGTTAGGCAGTTTTCCTCAGCATATTAATGTATGTGTAGCAGGAGACAAACAATAATCCCGTCTCATTTCTTTCTCTTTGCAGGCCCTCTACAATTCAATCAAGAATGAGAAGCTGGAATGGGCAGTGTAAGTATACTGCACGAAATTAGGAGTTTAAAAATAGTACCTGTGTAGTAATCTGCTTATATGTCCTATGTCACTGCCTGAGTGGGCTCCAAAGCCTGTAGAAGATAGCCAGTGTATGTAATGAGTTTGCTTTTCTGTTAATGAATGACCTGGCAATACTGCCTCATCTGTTTCTCCAGCAAGGGGAGCTGTTAATGACAGGAGCCAAACTGCATTTGTAAGGAAAGAGAACATTTCATTTAGTAGGAAACTTCAGCCTGAAAAGAGAGAAATTAAATCCGCTGTTGTTCTATGACTGCATAAATAAAACAGAAGTTGACTTCTCCCTTTATCTTTCGGGACATTGTGTCAGAACCACTGAATAGAAACACATCTTGGATTGAGTTTCCTGCTGTTGGTTTATTGTCTCGGTTTGTCTCCTGATTAACTATGGATAACTTGACAACAACCTAATATGAAAGATGATAAATTGGACAAAGTCTGATATACCCCATCCTTAGCTGCTTTCAACAGGCTAACACTTGTTGACTACGGAAATACTGCAGACAAGAAAGAGCTTCAATTTCTGATTGTGTTAAACTGACATTTCTCTGTGCTTAGGTTTTATGTGGTCTAGGTATGCCAGCAAAGCCTAGAAGGGTCTGCTTTAGATTTTGCTGCTTGCAGAATAGTGGATTTTGGTGTGAAATAAAAGAACAATGTCTTTTATCTACTTTGGATGTACAAGATGTTTACCTGTGTGGGCTTACATATCTGAAACCTCACCTTCTTGAGAACGATATATGTCTGTGATGCATGCTCCTGCACCTTATGTGGTAGCAGTCTTAATAACTGGCATAGGTCTTGCAGGCCCGTTGGCTTCTGATGTTCCTTGTTTTAAGTTCATCACCTGCAAATGAATTCTCGTCAGGGTGTGCATCCTCGCTTAAAAGGGCTGCTGGTCCCAGCTGGGATTGCAGCCCCTGCTCAGAAGTGTGTTAGGTAATGTCAGAGTAGTGAGGAAGGTGTGCTGGTAAGGGGAATTACCAAGAAGTGCCATCTCTGATGAGCCTCAATAAGAAGCACGATGGGAGACATTTTCCCAGAGTGTGTCTTGGATCTGGAACATGCTGTGTGAATCCTACATGTCACAACACCAAAGCTGATTGCAAGACATTCTCTTACAGGTACTTTAGACCCAGCAGAATCCATTATGTGACTTTCTTGATGTCAGAATTTTCCTCCAGCTCTTGGCAAGAGACCATACTGTGTCTAATAGTCTTGGGCAGCCTCCAGGTGGGAACTGGCTCATGCCTGGCTCGGCTCCCATGAACTTCAGTCAAGGTGATTTATGAAACAGCTTGCTCCTGTATAGGTAGAAACTCCTCTGGCATTTACAACGCTCAGTCCATATCCCTTGCTAATGAGTTGTTTGGGGAAAAATTACAAGCAGGCTGGAAAAGAGAGAAATCAGAATCCTCCTTAAATAAGGCTTTGGGATGTAGGGGTAAAACCACCTTCTCCCAGCAGAATGCTCAAAGTGGCCAGTTGCCCATTCCAATCTGAAACTCAGACAGATAGCTGGGACAGATGTGACAATTACTTTCCATGCTGTGAAACAAAGGTCATTCTGGGCATCGTCAAAGAGGTTTTGTGCTTACCTTTAGGGCTGAGAGTGCTGGCTGGAAGAGGGAGCACGAAGATCTGTCTTCTCTAGATACAAGTTTCAACACAAGCAAAAGGCTCAGTTGCCACCTCCAATAAACATAACTTGTCTTTTCCTCACCCCTTACTCAACAACACTTTGAAAGCTTAGTTCAGCATGATGCTTTCACTGTCACAGCTGCAGATTAGCATAATTCAAAGACCAGCTTCTGGTGTTTCTTGAAGGGCACAACTTTAAAACAGGCAGAAGGTGAACTCATCCACACTTGAAAACACCTACGAACTTTATGACCATGGATTCCACATCTTCAGCTGCACTGAGACAAGGCGCCAGAAAAAGACGATGGGGCAGGACTCTACAAGAATTCTACAGAGATGTGTGGTTGATGTAAAGTAATCACTCCAAGGAGCCCATGGACTGCCTGAGCTAGAGGGAGGAAGCATATCACTCTCTTGCTCTGCTGTCGTGATCTGTAGAGGAAGGTGGATAAGAATGGGATGCGGCTGGTTTTGCTGTGATGGGACTGAGGGAGATCCTCTCTCCTTTCCAAAGAATATCCCTTTGCTTCCCTGATGCAGTTGGCAAGGGAAGAAGTGGGAGGTAAGACAAAGGTGGAAATGGGTCTTCAAAACCCAGCATAAGCTCCCTTGCAATGCTGGAATGTTGAAGGAATGCCTGTCCTCCAGCCAGAATCCGTTTGAGGAGCTAAGACTCTCTTACGAGCTAAGCAACAGTTTTAGAGCTGCTCTGGAAGTATATTTGTGGTGAATTAATGACTGTCAATAAGCCCATAGGCAGGGGAGGGTAGCAGCGATACATAAGATGGGGATCATCTTATGTATCTTATGTATGATATGATCATATCATAAGATATGATCCTTCTCTTAGTTGCGACATAGGTGTGTCATCATCCTAAATGGTTTGCTGTCCATTTACAGTAGAACTACAGTCTGATCCAAGGCTCACAGAAAGAAAAGGCTACCATTGATTCCAATTTTGTAGTCAAGAGAAGTGGCACCTTAATCAGCAGATGTGCTCCAGAGACTTTCAGTAAGAGTTACTCATTTATCCTTTATGAACAGGGAAGCACAAGTACAGATCTGGAAGAGAGAATTTCATTACAGTTCTTTTTCTGCAGTTGTTCCAGTTTCAAGTTCTCTAAAAGGTTAAAAGCGAACCACATACCATAATTTGTAAAATAAACAGATCTAACCCCGAATTTACCCTGAAATGGTGAATGTAGGATCCTGAATGCACACTCCTACTCAGGACTGCATCCCCCAAATTTTTTGGTTACTTTTTACAATAGAACTGCTAGAAAACATTCTGCCATTTACTTGGTGTGCCATTTGCTTTGCTTGCTGTTTCCTCTTGTGTGTTCAGTGTCCTGGAAGAAAAGCAGGATGGGAAAACTAACCATCAGAAATACGATTATTCTGTCTTTTGTCCCATTCCATATTTCCTCTCTACTGCTTACGGTTCTAGATTTCTCCTATCTGTTAGACTGTGGTTCATTTCTTCGAACAGCAAGTGAAGCACTAAGTAGTGTTCAGACCTCACTGAAGTTATTGGCAGAAGTTCCTACTGACTGCAGTGAAGCCACATACTATTTCATCCAGTTAGTCCAATCTGTTTTCAGTGTGCTTAGGTCACTGGAACCACTGCAGGAGTGCATGTAGCCCAAATAATTGTGTCATAATTTCTCATGCTGCTTAAATTTCCCTGAGGGACTTGATATTTCTATGAGGTTTTTTCATACTTGAATGGTAAACTCTTGTTCTTCAACCCTGACATCACCTGTAAGTTGAAATGAATTCAAGATCCTGTGAACATAAGTGGTGAGATTGAGAGTTGGGTTTGTTTACGTGGAAAAGGGAGCACTGAGGAGAGGGACCTGAGTGTATTTTTTTTAGTGTGTAAAAGCTGTTGCAGAGGAGAAGGGTGTGAATTATTCTTCACACCCATTGTGGATGGACTTAAATTTGAAACAAGGGAAGTTTGGGCCAAACATTAAAAAAAGCTTTCTAGCAATAAGCTTTTTAAACCAGGGCATAGATTTGCCTGGATGAGCTATGGAAGTGCTTTTACTGGACGTTTTTGTGAACTGGGTATTCTGTCCAGAATGGGTTAGGAAGAGTGGATCCAGCCTTAAAGAGATGGATTGGCTGACCTCTTAACATTCCTTCAGTCCCATTGTCTATAATATTATGGCCCAGGTTTTGTAGATGTTTTTCATTCTTTGGCTTTTGCACTGATCATTGTCAGCTTTAAGCTGAAGAAGAAAAGATAATGTGATTTCAAAGGCGCCAGAGCTAAATATGTTTTCTTTGCATGATGTCTACGTGGAAATGTGGTGGTGAACGTTATTGTTCTCTATTGTTCCTAATATTATGTCTCCTTCCTGTTGAAGGTGATCGGAATAATAAAATCATCATCTTAAAATAGGCTGAATGGTGATCTAGAATTAACATGTGAAATATCCCAAAGTGCCCCTTACAAAATTGCAAAACCCAAATGGCTGCATTTGAGACAGTTGTATTCTGAAAGTTTTCTCTCAGCAGCCCAGTGTAGTTTTCAGGAGAATCCCTTGGTTTTTAAGTCGTTGATGAAACAGATTTCTTGCCAGAGAAGTTTAGACGTAGACACAGTGTATTCTTTTTTGTCTTTCTGGACTGCACTGAAAAATCCTCTCCTGCCTGCCAAACCAAAATAGATCTTTGAGACAGTGATAGTGGGAAAGGACTGCTGCCAAATCTTTCTGTGTTTCCTGCGGCAAACTGTGATGCTGAGACTGGGGTGGTTACAAAGATGTCCATGCTGAAGCTCACCTTTCTCTAGGTCAAACCCAGAACTCTCTCCCTGTTATAATTAACTCTTCATCTCCCAAGTTCTAGAATCTTTCCTGTTTGCAACTTCATGATTGGTTTTAGAGGCAGGTCAGGTAGTAATCACCTGGTTCTCCTTTCTCTTCTCTCCTCCCTTGGGGAAATAGGCCAAAACTTATCTCCACTGGTTTCTCAAGTCAATTTCTTAACACAGATGCTATCAGTTCCACAGATTCATGTAATTATACATTATAAATCTGAATATTTTTTTAAATGCCAATTTTTAAATGGACAAACCCAGTCTCTTGCCATGTCATATACATTTTCTATTTGAACAAATGCAGAGATGAAGCAGACTTTTAAAAATGAAGGGCTTGACCCTGGCTTTACAGCTTAGTGACTTCAAAGTTTTCTAAGGCAGAGCCTCAAATCAGACCGCAGAGCATACAGAAATGTTTTTGTTACTGAGAGAACCAGATGGTGGTTTTCTCCCAGAAGACAAAAATGGGACTTTCTTGTATAGGGTCTTTTTGGGGAAAGGCAAAAATATGTTTCTTCACCAAAATGGCAATATCTACATTTTTGCATGTGTTTCAATTCTGCGTGCTTAAGAGTAAGAAAGAGGCAAACTCCTTCTGGTTGTCAGTGATCACGCATTTTAGGAGAATACTGCTGTTTCAATGCTGTGACTCCAAGTGATGATAGAGCAAGCAGATTCTGGCTTTGGTGTGCTGGTTCTCATGGGCAGCCAGTGCTCTGGTTACTGCTCTGTCTGCAGGTCCTTTTCCAAAGAGAGAAGCTCAGGCAGGTGGAACTGAAACTCCTTGTTTTGGGAAACCTTGTAAATAACCACATGCTGCAAGCAGAGTCTTGGAGAATCTTTACAGGTGGTAGCCTTTTCCTTTCACCCAGTACCCTGCAGACCAGAGACTTTAGTAGGTCCCACTTTCCATGGATGGACCTACAAGAGGGTTCATAGCCATCAGCCCCTACCAGTTGTGACAGAGGGGTCACCAGAGGAACAAATTCCAGACCCAGAGCCAGGAATGATCTCCCTCTGCTTATCAAAGACAGAAAATCTCTTAAGACTTCTGCAAACCTAAGTGGACACTCATGATGATGTTTTGCTGCTGAAATGTATGTTGGAACCAGCATGGAGCTTTTCACCCGAAGGCACAAGGATTGTACTATTTCCTGGACCAAATGGAAAGGAGAGGCACCGAGCCTGCCCTTGACAAGGACCTGAGCTCTGCCTGTGTGACACTAGATCCTTGAATCTGAACATACCTGCACAGAGACACCACCCACTGACTGTTACCTCTGCATCACTGGATGCCTTCATGCTGGGGCTATATCATCTGTGAGAGCCATCTGAGGATGAGGAAGTAGTTGCACCCTGCACAGTCTAGTGTTTCAAACAAAGATCAGTTTTAAGGTGTATGTATCCAGAGGCCAGCTCTTCCTTCTTGCAGCTGTACCCTAAAGGTTGGTGAGGAGTAAGCTCAAGTTGTTATATCCTTGATAAAAACTATCCAGGACTTGTCTATTCAGCCAGCTTTGGAGGGTACATAAGCAAAGGCTAATCCCGGAACTGTTTTGCTACTTTGAAATTCCTCCCAATTGTCCTGCTTTCTTCTTGTGCACTGAAGCAACATGGAGTATTTGAAGTGGGTCCCAGACCCCCTGGTTTTATTTCCACTGGTGTTCTATGTTCCAAGAACAGAGGGAGATAGAGGCTCCTTTTAGTTCTATTTTCTCAGCTGTTCGTCCATTTCTTGTTCTCTGTAATGAGTCCTCCTTGCCTTTCTGGTTCCCTTCATTGCATCTTACAGACTAGCTCGTGCACCTTGACCTCATGCATCTTGTCAGAGCACTCAGCTCTCACAAGTGCCTGAGGCTTCTGAGTCTCAAGGATGTCCCATTTTCAATGACAGATTAAAGTACCAATTAAAGGTTTGTTCAGTGCTACCAGTAGTCATGACAGCAGATGCCGTTTTGTCGTTGTCTGCCCTGTCTGCATTTGTCTTTTGAAGAATTCCTGTTTAATAGCTGCCCCAGAGGTGCTGAGTTTGAGAGCACTGCTCTCAGCACTAGTGGTGTCCAGGATCCCCAGGATTCCTCATCACAACACCTATGGCAGCTTGGATAAGGGTACTGGTACATTCCCACAGGACAATTGATCAGAAAAAGATAATTTGATCCCATACCTCCAAAGGAGATAGCTTATCCCAAAAAAATAGTAAGCCATTTACTGCAGTAGGTCTCTGCTGACAGGGACAAATCCACTGTGTCCTTGGCTGAGATCCCAGAATTCACAAGGCACTTCAGTGTGACAAATCAGCCTGAGTGCTTGTACCCTATGTGAGATTTTAGTCTGGATAAGGTACCACAGACTTGTGTTCAGAGAATTTGCTCCTGGACACATCTCTAAGAAACACATGTCACACAATGGTCCAGGCTTGCCAGCAGCTAGTAAATGCTGTAGACACAGGAAGGGTGGGGACAATCAAAATTGTCAAAAATTCCTACACTTTTTTTAATTGGCAGAGGGCTTCAACCAAAGCATGCATGAAGAAATCATTGCTTTGACCAACAAAAAGTTTTTTGCAGATCTGTCTGTTCTGGAGTGGGAAAACACGTATCAATAGGCTGAAAGATGCAAGGACTGCTCTCCCTTGCAGGAATCAGGTCTTCAGGTAAAAGTTTTGTTCCTCTTAATCAGGAGACCTTGCCAGACAACACCATGATGGTATGGTGCACCACCTTGGCTACATCTCTACAACTAAATCAAATGTGTGGCACCTTTGTGTGACTCTCAGGCTGAGTGTCAATGTGTAGCATCTGTATCCAGATGATCCATCCAGATGATGTTGAAAAGTCTTACCCTCTAAAAGAAGGTGCTTGCTTTTATACTGCCTGTTGGAGTGGTCCTTGACTGTCCTGATTCCCAACCAGTGTCTGGAAATTGTTTGGGAGTGTGCTGGGCTGAGACCATGCGAAGCACAAAGTAATATGAGGTGATTAAAGTCAAATGCCTGTGAACATGCCCTGGCACTGCTAAGTTCACTAATATAGCCTCCATGTCTCTGGATTTGGTTTCCTAGTTGTCACACCAGTCTGTTACCCTTGTATCTTCTCAGACTTAAGTTACTCCCCAGAAGACCATTTCTGCAGAGATCAGGATAACATAGATTGTTGCTCTAGCCTGCATTTCTTGGGGGCCATTTCTTTGGGTGGTCATTCCCATAAGCAGATATGGTTGCAGTGTGCCCAAAGAGGAGCTTTTGGACTGATGTGTGCCTTGCTAATTCTCTTCTGATACACGCCTGTGAACGTATGCATGTGCCTGGAAAATCTACCTGAGTTTGTGCTCTCTTCTAATCACCTGGGTCCAGTGAGATGCAGCAGCTTGAAGTCCAACCTCACTATTGGCCATCATTACACTGAAGTGATAATGATTTGGTTTCTTAATCAGGTGCTGGTCTTAGGAGAAGCATTGCTACCATGACTTTCCAATGACAGCCTTCATCCTCCCTGACACACCTTTCCCAGTCACCTGGACAGGAATGTGTGGGGACTTCAAGGGACACAGGGCTGCTCTGTAATCTGACAGTGACTGTGATTCCTCCAGATACGCCATCCACCCAGGTTCAGTGGCCTGTTGTTCTCTGAAAACTATCATCCTACTCTTGTGACAGACACCCTTTGTCTTCTAGGTTGCCTGGTTCTTTTTGCCTTTGGCTGTGACAAGCAAAAAGGCATTTATTAGTCAGGAAATGCTTGTGACTTGCTGAAATGGGTTGCGTTGTTGTCCTCAAGAGCTGTGTTGTATATGTTGCCCTAATAAGTAACATTTTGAGCAGTATTTTTTTCCTAAAATACAGATAACATAATTCATCTAGTGTAGTATTTATTTTTAAATTACTACTTTTATGCTAGTCTGCAGAGGAAAACAAAGAAAAGGAGGTAGAGTCTGTGTTTCATATGCTAAGTTAAGGGGTAAGCCACAGTGATCTGCAGTAACCTAATTCTTTTCGTCTACATGTGAACTCATGAACAAATTGGAGATTTTTCAGGAGAGTCCAGCAGGCAAGTATTTCCCATTTTAGCACTCAAATAAGTGGAATTAAAAATAGGTGAAGTTGGAGGACACATAACACTTTTGAAATCCTGGCTTTTGAGACTGTAAAGGGGAAACTTGGGCTTTTTTGAAAATCCGGCTCCTATCTGCTGTGCCGGTGAAGTAGGTGAATTGAATAATCTGAATACATTTTGGTACATTAGGTTTCTGTCTAAACAGGGTCCCCTTTAAAGAGAGAGGTATGTTTCGACAAGGAGTGTGCAAAAAGTACTGAAATGAAACTTTGCTGGTCAGTCCCTTGTTCATGCTTGGTTTTCACTGCTTTTTAAGGGATGAAGAAGAGAAAAAAAAGTCTCATTCAGATGGTACAGATGAAAAGGATAATGGGAGCCAGACGAAGGCTGTCAGTCGAATTGGCAACTCAAATAACCCATTTCTGGACATCCCTCATGATCCCAATGCTGCTGTGTATAAAACTGGATTTCTGGCTCGGAAAAGCCATGCAGATATGGATGGAAAGAAAAGTGAGTATATTTCATTTTTAACATCTCATGGTCTTGCTATCTCTGCACAATGCCGCTTATGATGAACCCATGTGCTTCTCAAGGCAAATAGTGCTGCTTCATTAGGGGAAATTGCAGCAATAACAAACAACGCAGCAATTGGATTATCACACTCTCACTACTAGGCCAGGATTTACAATGTTCAGTCCCATTTGCAACATCTCTAATGCATGAACATAATGAGTGATGTAATACAGCAAAGCAATGTGAATCTTTTGTGCTAAAAGAAAATGAATCTCATGGTTTACAGAAGAGAAAACAATTTCAAGTGAATTACCGTAGCTGTTCTGTAGTAGTTTGGTAAGTCTCCTTTTCCTTATGTGACACCAAATTGTTTAAAATCTGCCCCCCTCTCTGGGTCTGTCTTTAAAGAAAGGCTGTTTTTCATCTCTGCTTGGAAATTGCTGTAACCATTCCCTCCCCTACTCTCCCAGGCAATGAAGTTCATCAGCTTTTGGTGACAGCCAGATTTATGCCATGCAGTTCCTCGCTGCCCCTTCTTCCTAATAATCCTGCTGTCTCTCTTACTTTAATTGTAGTCTTTCCTTCTTGTCCTACTTCTGTTTGTGGTGCACTCATTATTGAAGGCTTCTGATTCACCTCTGTGTGTTTTGTTGTTTGCACATCTTCATTTGTTTGTTTCCTATTGGCGTTCTTGGAAATTACAGAGGGTACTCAGAGCATCTGTATTTTCCCTGATCGTTGCTGATGATCACCTGATCATGGTGCACGCAACTGGGCTGAATCTTGAAGGCAAAGTCTGACTTTGTGATGGGTTTCCAGTAACTGCAACTCTCTCCTAGCTGGGCTAAGCTCTTTGGTGTTCGCATGTTTTGCTAGTATATTTCAGAAGGTACAATTGGAGGTTGGTGTTTTGAAGCTGGAGACTGACAGCTGGACAATCCAAACAGAGATGTTGAAATCAAACTGGCCTCATTCTTTGTGATGACTGAATGCTCTGAATAGGTTTCTCTTTATTAAACTTCTGTTTATTTAACCTTAATCAGTAGTTGTGTCTAGTTGCCTGTATTAAATTATTTCTTTAATTATAAGTAATCAGAATTGCTTATTATTCAGCACACTGGATGTTGACGTTCTGGGGATAATCCTTTTATGAGTAGTGTAATTAGGGCCATGCACATCTTAGAGGTCTGTCTCTCATTGTCATGCGGGTCTTGAAAAAGTTACATTCTGACTTCCCAGTTGCAAATAAAATGAAACAAATTTTTTTTAAAGTTAGTTAGACCTTTTCATACTTCATTTCCTAATGGAGTTGCTGCAGGGCAGAGATCAGCTTGTACGGGATTGCTAATGATTGCTAATGAAGTGATGCACTAGCATGCTATATGTATTTTCTCAGGCAAGGAGTACTGAGGGCTAAGGCTCTTAGGGAGTCTAGAGGAGGACGTAACTGGGGCCGACAGCTGGAAGCTGAACCGAACAAATGCCAATTAGAAATAAGGTCCATCGTACGAGATGAGCATGATTAACCTGTGGAGCAAGGGACTAATAACCTCTCCACCATCACTTGCTGTCTTCAGATCAGAATGGCATGCCTGTCTGAGGGTGATGCTTTAGTTGTGCACGGCTTATTAATTTCAATGTAGAGGCAAGTGGATGCTGGTCAGTGGTGTGTGCTTGGTGGAGAGTGAGCTTAGATGCAGGCTTCTGGTCTCTGGCTCTGTGACTGTACAGCCTGTCCCTTCTTTTCCTCTATTGCGGCTGAATTTCAAACTGGAGCCTTCATGCTGAACCCCACTTTTTTTTTCCTTTTCTTTTATCTTCTTTCCCCCCACCCCAGCTTGTTTCTAGGATTTTGTGGGCTGGATATGTAATCTCTTAACGTATCTTCAGGTTAACGTTCTTCAACCTCTAACTGATATAAGTTTCTTGAGGGGTGATTTTTTTTTTGCTTAGGTTTTTGTTTGTCTCCCCTCTCCCTTCTCTCCTTTGGCTTCCCCTGTGGCAGCAGGAAGAGGGGAGGGGACCAAGAAGCCATCTGACCACTCAGTGCCAACTCGGGTGTGCAGCAGCAGCAAGGGGGAAGGATGGTCTTAGGAGGCACAGCTTTCTGAGCAGTGTCCTGTTGGTCCTGAACAGCGTCTGCCAGCCTGCTGTAGCATGGGGAAAGGGTGTTTCCCTCTGAAAACTCTTGCCACAGCTCAGAGCTCAGACCTAGCTGTGTAGAGGCAGTGTCTGCCTACCTGCAAGAGCACAAAGACTGGATCTCTCTGGCCTGCTTTCTGCATTGCTGCTGTTCCCTTCTGATCCAGTCCAAGGCTGTCGTCAGGGTTTATTACTCTCTCACACAGCAGGTATGTGCAGGCACTGTGCTGAGTTGCATTGTCCTTTGAAAAGGAGAGTACAAAGCAGGTTTAACACAGGACTAACGTAGCTCTCCTGTTGCCTAGACAAAGTGTAAAAATGGATCAGAGTTAAATGGGTTTTCATTTGTTTTCTTTGCAGCTCCCCGGGGAAAGAGAGGCTGGAAAACCTTTTATGCTGTGCTGAAGGGAACGGTCCTGTACTTGCAGAAGGTAGGGGAAATGACTGTCTTTTGGAAACTAATTAAAGAGGGGTAAAGCAGCAAGCATCCTCTCTGCTCTCACAGCTCACCTCCAGGCTCCTTTCCCTCCGGCACACAGTGTAGTGGCTCTCTCTGCCCCCCACCCTGTTTACACACGCATTGAGGCATGAATCCTTTCATTGACACTCTCCCCCTTTTCACACTTTTAAGTTCAGTTCCATTGGCCCCATCCACATATGCACCCTATCAATTCTAGTTTGTACCATTACTGTCACTCACAGCTGAAAAAATAGCCAGCTTCTCCAGCAAAGACAGCATCATCTCTCTGTGTCTTGCTCACATTCCTCTAGGCTGCTTTTAACATTGCATTTCATACGTATGACTTCCCCTCCTGTAAGGCTGTCCTCCTTTCCCATCTTTTCATAGTATACTTTCCTGCAATGCCTGCAAGACAAGCTCCAAAACAATTGAACAGCAGCTTGGCCTTGGTAAGAATCTGCAGTTTCTGGTCCATAGCAAAATTGAAGGATTAAAAGGTACTTTTGTTTTCCCCAAAGCAAGATGAGACACTGGTTTCTAACAAACTTTGCTCCCTGACAGCAAGAAGTCTAAAAAAAATGTCAGCTGAAACCCTTCAAGTCTTTTGGCGCAAGTTTAAATATAGTACAGTACAGTTTTAAGTAGTCACTTGGAATGTGAAATGCAACATATGAGTGAGAACTGTCAAAAGCAAATAAATGGCAGCAGCTGAGTAGATTGTTAAGGCTTTTTGTCCCCCAGCATAGCTGAAATATTAATGAAAAAGGTGGTGTTTGTCCAAACTGCCCTGTATTGTAGAATTATACTCCTTTGAAAGCCTTTTTATATTTCCACTGTGTTTCGCAACCATCAGGAGCTCAAGTTCAAGTGCATACTGCTGTTTCCTCCTCCCCTGCTGTGGCTTTCTGAAGTTGTTGGCTTCACTGGAGCCAACCTGGACAGTCTCGGAGAAGAGAATGGTTTTCATAAAATTCTTACAGCATGAGGTTTACAAGGTGGATGCTCTGGGTGCAGTATGTTTTTGAGAGTGCTGAAAATCCTGAAACAGGCTGTCATGAGGGAAGATTAGGGCTGAAAGTTGTATGTGACATGCTCAAAGCCAGTGCAGGAGACTAGAACTAAGTCTGTTGAATCGCAGCTGAGCCTTCCCTGTGGTCCTCTTGCTGGCAGCAGGTTCAGATTTTATTAAAGTGGCCTTCATGGCAGGTTTGTACTTGCCCTTTCCTGGCTGAAACGGAGTCACCTGTTTTGATTTCTGAAATAAGTCATCTTTAGTGTCACCCTGAAAGGACTGCATGGTTCCCTAAGAAGTGAGAAGGGTCCTTGTCTATAACATATTAATTTCTTATTTGATCTTTTGAGGGGGCATTAATAAGCTTGCAAGGGGGAGAAATGGAGATGCTGTCTATATTTTGAGTCTTAATTAAATACTTTAGTGAGTATCACTGGCATATTAGTTGAAAACACGTTCTGTTTGACAAAACGTAGAGATGCTGATGTAGCGTGCAAATTTTCTACAAAATGTTGCTCTCCCCTGTCTCACCCTCCATCCTTTGGAGAGCAAGAGAGTAATTGCATATCTGACTGCATCTTCACAGAATGAAATGCATTGCTGGAGTTCTTGTTCTTATTTGTTTCTTATTTGTGTGTCTTGTACTTGTCACAGCACTTGAATTCAGTGAAAGCAGGGTGGTTAAGCTGCAGTCTCCCACTTGGTCCTGAAGACACTTGCACGGAAGCCATCTCACTGTAGCAGAGCACCAATAAAGGCTTTTACTTTAGTGCTGTTAAAAGGTTGGCAGAGGGGCCTGATGGAAAGTGGCTCATTCCCAGAGTGATGGGGCAGCTGTGAGCCTCCCCAGGGTGCCTCTGGCCCCTGCACAGCCACAGTGCCTCATGCCACTGCTATGAAACATCCTCTGATTTCTCTTCAGCTCCAGAAGGTCCAGCAGGGCTTTGCTTCATCCCTGAAATAAGCTTTGGTCTGCTAGGGATGTGGTATCACAGAAGGTGGGGGTGCCAGGTTTTTAAAATACACAGCTAGACCAAGCTGTTTATAGTAAAAGTTGCTGAGCTGTTGTTTCCTTTTGCAGTATACCAGGAGACTGAAATGATCCTGATTTCAGAAAGTTCAGGAGCGTTTTAGAACAGCTTGATTTCTTTGTAGAAATGTATAGCTGTGGCAGTACTCGTGGGCAAAGGATTTCCTTGGCTCTGTTTGCATTCTCTTCTGATTATGGAGTGCTGTAGGGCAGGGTGCATTCACCTATGCACACACACATTTTCCCTCTTCCGCTCATTATCTGTATATTATCTGTATCTCTGTGGAGGTACATCTGTGAGGATGGATTCATTGCACTGAGTGCTGTTCAAGCAGGGGAGAGAGAAATCTCACCGTTCTAGGTGCTGTATACACGCAAACACATGTGCAAACCTCTGTGCTATTGCTTTCCATGTTTATCTTTAACTCAGCTGTTCCCTGAAGACACTGCTATGGTGTAAATATTAATTGTTTGTAGCAGCTGTAATTCCCCCAGTGGGCAGTGTGATCCCAATTCTGCTGTCATTCCGTTTGCATACCAGTCCAGTTCTCCTTGTTCTGCTGTCAAAGTTCATGTATGAGAGTAGTTTGTAAATGGTGGTCACTTGAGATTTACTGGGGAGTTTATCTGGGCAGTCTTGTCTCCATGCCCACATTTTATTTTTTTTTCCCATTGGAACTGTTCCAGTGCTAATTCCTGTGCTGCATAGTGTTTTATTTTTAAACAAGTGATTTAAGAGAGATGGTTTCTGAATCAGTGAGCACAGAGGCCACCGGAGGGGCTCAGTGGAAGCGTTCACAATTAGCCAGCTAAACATGCCTGCACAGTATTACATAAAATGAGAGGTTTGACATGTTTGGGATGTTGGCCCTGTCTCTGGGCATCCTCAGGCCAAGGTTAATTTCCTGCCCTCTGTTCATAGCAAGAGGAAATTGAAAAGTAGGAGCTTGACAGAACGTCTGTTCACTAGACTGACGTGGGATGTGATGTGTGTGCAGAAGAGAGGTTTAGAAGGAGAGGACATAAGGCTGACCTTGCTTCCTTGCTAGAAATTGCTTCTGGGCAAGCAGTGCAGGACATGGACCTTCATGTTTTGTTCAGACTCTTCTGTGAGCTTTGTAACATCTTTGCTTTGTGATGTGGCAGCTTATAATCTTGCAGGCTTTTGGGTGTTTTTATATAACTTCTCTCAAATGTGTTTCCTGTATTAAAATATTAAAAAAGAGAGAAAGTGATGTAAGTGATGTAAAGTGTTAAGTGATGTGACTTTCTGAAAGAGAATTTTTCAGCCATCACATGCAACTGAGCAGAGATAACCACCCACGGTACATTGACTGATAAAAAGCCAAATACCATTCTCTGGTCTATCAAAAACCTATTTAGAAACATGCTGACTCCGGGTCAGCAGGTTGTGGGAAAGTCATTCTCTAGGAGTCTGAGAAAGATGAATTCAGCAAGTCATTGCGTTGTGTGCAGCACTCACATCAGCCTTCAGTTGGTAGAGAGGTCACAGTTTCTTTCTGGCTCTTCATAAGTTTCTTGCCACTGTCTAATTTCGCTGAGCTGCCTTCCGTTTCAGCTCAACTTCCACGCTGACACCAGCACATCAGAGCATGTGCAGTCCTTGATGGCATACGAGATATGAATGTTCCTGCTTCTCTAGCATTCCCCACCAGCTGAAAAGAGTTTGAGGCCTTAGAGGAGGAATTTTGACAGCACATTGACATTGTTCCAGCTTTCTCTGAGGCTGGCCAACTACGTGGAGACATTTCCGGTATGCTGATCAGTGCCTTTGGAGAGGCTGGCAGAGCCCCAGCTGTCAAGGTAGATTGCAGACATCTGATCCAGTGGGATTAGCAAGGATTATCATGAACACTCTCTTCCGGTAAGGAGGGATTCTCCGCCAGGACTGCTTCTGGGACTGCCCAAATGTGGAGTTTTTCTGGAACAGGTTTAGACACCAGAGTGGGTTGTGAACGTTGGATACATCTCACAGAGGAAGCTTGGAGGCAACAGGCAAGGTGATAGCTGACACTGGTTCTAGGCAGTAACTTGAGGAAAGACAGAATATCATGTTTCTGAGGCCTGACGAAGTTCATTTCCTGTCCTTGAAGTTTTCACAGTCTTCCTGGACAGGGAAGCCAGTCATTTACCCCAAAACTACCACCAAATAAATCAGCTTTTGAACCTATAAAGGGCTTAATCTAGGGGCTTGCTTCCTCCATCTTCAAGATGCTTCCTCCAGTTCTTGTCCTTCAGGTAGGGACTTTCCGAAATCTTACTTGAAGAATGTTTAAAGAGTGCCCTCAGCAGCAGTAGGAAAAGTCCATCATCATATAGGGATCCCTGCAAAGCCTGCTGGGACTCAAGCTATGGGAGAGGAAGGACATTTCGCTTTGCTCACTACCAGACCTTAAATACCCCTTATGTCACAGATGCTTAGGTTGAAGGCTGCCCTTTGGTCATCTGTGCAGCAGTGCTCTGCCTTTCTGCTAGGCATGCCAGATCTGTGGTGGGTTCCATCCTTGTCTGGCCCCAGGTGGAGGTGGTGCTGTGACAGTATTGCTGGTTAGCTGCATCTCCTTTGGTGAAGTGTGAGCAGCAGCAAGTTCTGGGCCCGCACTAGCTGGACCACAACTGGTGGCTCGCCATCCATTGAAGTCATTCTGGAAAGCCCTGACCAAACCAGCCTGGCGGTAGCACAAGATGCCCTTGTAGTTGCCTCTAGCTGCAACACTGGTCTGTGTGCTGCCAGATAAGTCGTGTAAACCAATTCATGCACATTAACCGGCTCTTCTTTGGGGTGGGTGCCTCTGTACATGCTCTGCGTCCTGTACCCTGTTGCCTGCTAAACCCCATCTTGTAACTCTTGTGTTCAAGTGGAAGGATCAATAGTTATCATGCCTGCAGGGAAATGTTCCTCTGTTTTGCAGCCGCCACACCCCCTCCCTTGGTGGGTGTTTCAGATAAGACTGATTTCTATGATGTACTAAGGGGGAGAAATGGAGTCAGCTGCAGACTGCGCTGGCCTCTCCTTCAGAAACACTGTGTGTGCAGCATTGCTGGCAAATGACTTGTTCTTGAAAAAAGCTCCTGGTTTTCTGAAGCCATTTATAGTGAGGTGGGCTTTAAACTGCCATGATTGTGCTCTCATCCAGCTTCTATCACTCAGGAGATCAAAGACTGCTCCCAGGCTGACACTTGCAACACAGAGAAGTTTGACTCTCTGCTTTTGTCATTTGGTGTTAGGACTGCTACTGTTGTTGTGTCAAAAAACTGGACAGTGCTGTGCTTGCCATTTGCAGACCCTGAGCAGAGAGATTTAAAGGAGGTTGCTGTATTTGCTTTGTGGAGACTGATAAGGAGACTTCTCCACTGTGTCAGGGCCTGCCTAGGAGGACACAAAAGGTAGTTGTTTGAGAAAAATTGAGCAGTGGAGGCTGAGAACCCAAGCAGAAACCCAGCAGCTGAGCAGTGGAGGTGGGGAGCTAGCCATAAAGGATTCCTGAAATGAAGACAAATTAAACTGTTGTGATAGTCAAATACTCCCTGTTTACCCCTCTTCCTGTCAAGCAGGTAGTGGAACTACTTTTTTCCCTCGCAAAGAGATCAAAAAAGGGAAAGAAAGAGAAAGGAAAAGATGTTAAAGGTAATGGAAACCACAAGTACTCAAGTCAGGTTGCATTCAGTTCATATACGTTAATACTATTCATGACTATGGAACAAGGATTTTTCCGTAGGTTAAGGAAAAAGAAGTAGCACGCAGAGAAATAAGATGCCATTTTACCCCTATTAACTCCTGCAGGATGAATATAAGCCAGAAAAGGCTTTGTCGGAGGAAGATCTGAAGAATGCAGTTAGTGTGCATCATGCACTGGCATCCAAGGCAACAGACTATGAGAAGAAACCCAATGTCCTCAAGCTTAAAACAGCAGATTGGAGGGTCCTGCTTTTCCAAGCCCAGTAAGTGCTCTCTCCTGATTTGTGCCAATAGTTGAGGAAGGAAAACAGTGCCGAAGGAGGGGTAAATTCATGCCTGGACAGGTTAAAAGAGAGGCTTAAGAGGTTCAATCTGTTTATTTGATCAGAAATAAGATTAAGTAGTGATTTGATTAGAGTATACAAGTAGTTCATGAGAAGGCTTTAAGAGGCTGGTTTTAAGAGGCTTTTTAATCTATCTGAGAAAGGCATAACAAGATGCAGCAGCTGGAAGCTGAAGCCACAGGAAATTCAATTTGGAAACAAGGCACAAACTTCTAACAGTCAGGGTGATTAATCATTGAAACAAATGACAAAAGGCAGTCTTGGATTATCCGTCTCCTGATGTCATCAGGTCCTAGCCGGATGTCTTTCTAGAAGGTACACTTTGGTCAGAAACAAAGTTACTACTTAATACAAGAATAATTTCATTAAGTTCTTCAAGCTGTGATATCCAGAGGGAACAGTTGACCAGCCTTTTGCTTCTGACATTAAAAACCTGTGCATCACTCTTGCACATGAGCCTGTTTCTGCTGAGATACATGTGAAACCTCCTAGAGATATGTGGTGTCAGGCACAGCTGAGACCTTAGGACATATGTCTGAATCAGGGCATTGGTTGGCTCTGTCGTCTGTGTCATTGGATTAGGAAAAGATGTATGCTAGGGTGAGTTACGGACCTAATCATGAGCCAGGCTGTGACTGAGATATCTGACACTAGCTGCTTGCAAAGATAGACCAGAAGACTGAGCAGACTGTAAGACTTGTCCAGTTCTTGTTATTTGTGCTTTTAAAATGCCATTGAAGCGGTGGGAGAGAGGTAGAGGAGGCTGCATCAACAGGTGCTTAATATGTGTTTCTTCCCCAGGAGCCAAGAGGAGATGCAGACCTGGATCAACAAGATTAATTGTGTGGCTGCTGTCTTCTCTGCACCACCATTTCCAGCAGCAATTGGCTCTCAGAAGAAGTTCAGTCGCCCACTCCTGCCAGCCACCACAACGAAGCTATCTCAGGTGAGCTGTTTTTGTGTAGAGGGTGATGGCGATTTCTCTGGCTGGCTGAAGACTGGATGACAGTCCTTGGCTTTGTTTTGTGGCTGTTGCCACGAGCGTTCCTAGGGCAAGGAGGCTTGCATGGACCTCTGCTAGCAGAGTAAATCTCTGCGCATTTCCTGATGCAAGATTTGAAGTGGAGGGAGAGGAGTAGTCTTGAATATAATTGTTTTATGTTTTTGAAGAAAAGAAGCAATCACCAGTGTTCCTAGTACAAGGTACAGGATTTTCAGCCTGCAGTTATGGCTCTGCAGAGGTCATTTCAAATACTGTCTGACTGGTGGTTTTTTTGAATTTGGGTGTTTATTACTACTCATTTCAGAAGAAATTGACACACTCCTGGTCTTCGGCTCTTTGGGGTGATAAAAAGTGAAAGCTGATGCGTCAGGAAAGCATCAATTGTATTTCTCCCGCAATACTTTTCCAGACTCCAGCCCTTATCAGCTCAGTGATTTACTGTTTAACGTAGATTTATAAACTGTTACATGAATGTCATTGGTGTCCACTTGTGATCGCATAAGCTTTTAGCTTCCACAACATCCTGCGGCAGGGAGTTGCACAGCTCTACTACTTCTTGCTCGAAAAAACACCTACTTCTGCTTGTTTCAGACTGGGTGTCTGATGCTTGCACCCATAGCTGTGTGTAGTTTGGGAGCTGTGATGCATGCCTGTAATTCCTTCTGCACTGGCAGAAACATAATATTGATGGCGTTGATCAAGTTAACAAAGTGGAAGAGGTGATAGGTCCCAATCCTAGGTGTATACTTTACAAGTAACTTCCTGTAGCTTTTAAAGTCATCTGCCCATGCTGGATTGGCTCTTAAATGCATTTTTTTGACATCTTCATAGCTTAGCAACACTCCTTAGAAACCACTATCTCATAATCTGCATTTCTCTAAGAGGGTGAGAAGAGAATGTCGCCCCTGCTTTTTCCCTCTCTGTGGCAATAGCCTTTCTTCTTACAATGTGGTCACCGACTTTTCATCTTCTATTTTGGGTTAAAGTTTAAAACATGTCTTATACAGAATAATACTAATTTGTCTCATCCTTGTGATTTTACCTTTTGCTCATGCATACCTTTTTTTAAGATACTGTATGGGGCTTCAATAGTTTACCCCCAGTCACCAAAAAAACCTTTTTCATTCATCATTGTTCTGTGTGATTTTTCGATTTAGCACATTGTTTCCTAGTCTCATTGTTTCCGTTTAATCTGGAAAGGAAAAAAATGGAACGCAGCCCTGTGTTTTGTGTCTCGAAGAAGGGGAGACACGAAAAGTGGAATAAGATAAGCTGTTTTAGCTAAAGGCAGAAGAATGTTAAGTGTTCAAAGCAGATAAATTCAAAGGCAAGCAGAAACATGTCTGCTTTTATCTGTCAGTGTGGAAAAGCTGCCAGCGGGCTGCTTCTCATTTGGCAGACAGAAAAATAGGAATTGTCAAATCCCTGTAGTTGCTGTTTTGGATTTTGTGGGCTGAATCATGATGGACAGTACTTCTTCAAAGGGCCTGTTTTTGGTCAGGCAGAAGTCAGGATGCAGCCAGAACCTAAGAGGTTGGACATGACAGGTTGCGCAAGGTCATTGTACCAAGTTTGCTTTCAAAAGCAGATCAGTGTCTGATCTTGGTTAGTCCAACCAAAGAGGGATGTGATAAAGCTATATATAAAGGAACAACCAGTATAGAAAAGATCTACTAGGTTGGTTTTTTTTCCTCCTTTTTTCTGAGAGAGTGCATGCACACAGAAAAGCTCCAAAGGCCTGCTGCCCTGGAAATTACAAGTGCCAAATTAATAGCTGCTCAGAGACCTGTCATCAGGCTGTAGAACTCGCTGCAACAGGATGTCACTAGGACCAGGGATTTAGCACAACGTGAAGAGTGATTGGGCACTAATAGAGATAGCGAGTGGATCGCTAGGGTAGTCACTAAGAGCAACAAGAATTTTTGGCAGCCGATAGCGAGTGGTTTGAGTCCTACCATGTATAAGCAGAGGCAAATTATCCCACATGTTTCTTTCTGCAGTTCTCTTGCGAAAGAGCTGAAACACAAGATTATGTGCGGCTCAAGTGTCATCCTCTGTAGAAGTTTTCCCCCATTCTGCTCTTTGCTGCAGCTCCAGCTCAGTAAGCTGAGAGGCTTAGTCCTTGGTGTGACTCACAGTGCAGTGAAGGCATGTCCGACCTAGCGTGCCCCACACCACTGGGGCACAACTACTGGCAGCTATCTCCTCCTCTGAGGCTGGGTACATAGACGGGAGCTGAGCTGGGTACTGCCTGCTGTTACGACTCTGGCTCAGTCACTGAGGTCTGCGTGATCATGTCTGTGTTTTGGACGTACCTAATTCAAACATGATTTCAGATCCAAGCCTAGAAATGGCCAGAAGGCCATGCTGCAGGAGCTGGAAACCTTCGGAGCTGAGGGAACATTAGCTGACAGATGGACTGGAGGAAGTGAGTGGGCCTGGGATTGTGATAAAGGAAATTGACTACAAAGGGGGAGTAGCAGCTCTGCACTCTCTCCAGCTGCACAGTGGGATAAAAGCTGGTAGCAGCTTAGCAAAACGAGATACCTTTTGGGGGTTGGACAGCCCTTCCTCTTCTGCATGCATTGCATTGTTCTGAAAAAAATGGAAACCACAGACCGGAAAGCATTTGGTAGTGCAGAAATGGAAGGAGGGGCCCTGACCCTGTGTCCTTTCTGTCCTGGAAGGAGCTACCTTTACATGGCAAAGACCTGAGGTAGGGTCTTCACCTGTCTCATTCTGCCCCTGGTCTGACTGCATACACAACAGCCTTAATTAATTTGCCAAAAAATGTGTTAAAGCAGAAGTGTCATGTTGTCAGTAATGCTCTGCAGCAAGCTGCTTCCGTTGCTCTCAGCAAGGCGAGGGATGACAGGTTTGCTATCCTTCCCGGTGGCATCTGCTAGCTGCTGAGTTTTTCTGCAAACTTGGCCACTTTGCTTGGGTGCCTTTGAGAGAGCTGTTGGGGGCATAGCTCTATAATAACAGACCTTTTCAGTCTAATTAAAACTGATTAAAGGAAAGGATGAGAGAAAGAAAGGGAGAAAGAAAAAGAAACTACTTGGTATTATTGTACAGGGATCTCTCTTTCCTTTGCTATTGAATATTTTAGATTCTGTCACTTAAGTGCTTATTGTGTTTCTGAAGGATGAACAGCTGAAGTCCCATGAAGCGAAGCTGAAGCAGATCTCCACTGAGCTTGCCGAACATCGCTCCTATCCTCCTGACAAGAAGCTCAAAGGCAAGGAAGTAGATGATTACAAACTGAAGGACCACTATCTGGAGTTTGAGGTATGTATGGGAAACAATATCACTTTTACTTTTTGTGTGTGGATGGGGCAGCTGGTCTTACACTTGGGGTACAGTCCTAAAGTTCTGCGTTTTTCATCTTACTTCACCAAGGAGTATGTTCTCTTTAGACAGATACGTCACAGCAATCCCAGAAGCTGGGCTGTGGCTCCTCTTTCCTGATAAGGACTTCTTGTGACCTTAGCCATGAATTTAGCTCCTCATCTGTAAAATGGAAGATAAAAATGTGACCGCCTGTCCTTGCCTGATGTATCTGTTTGAAGAGATGATGAGGTCTTCAGGCAGGAACTGTCTCATGTTCTAAGACCATGTGTTGCCTAGTGTGTTGGCACCCCAGTCTTTACAGAATGACTGCATTCTGCAGTAATGCAGATCATGATAATTGTCTTCCATTGGTACATTCTGAGGAACTACTTTTCTAAAAATGTTGTCATAGGCACACCTCATCAGAACCATTTGTGTAGTGTACCAGTGAGGTAGATGTCAGGACGAGCAGGAAAAGGGTAGAATTAAAGATCACAGTGTGATGCTGCTTAGGCAGCTGCATTAGGACATTGTTCTGAGTATCTGACAGCAGCTTTTATCCTTCATAGCATCTGCCCCATTGTAGACTTATGTGGGAGGGGGTTGGCAACCCAGCAGATGCCTGGTGTTTTTCATGGCTGCACCTTTGAGCTTTTTCCCCCAGAATCACAAGTCAGTGTTGCCTTGGGTCTGAAAGGGTCCTACGCTAGATAGGCACTGCCTGGCAAGGAAAATCCATAGTCTGAAGAAGAGAAAGAGCAGATAAAACAAAAGTCAGAGAGACCGCTGGACATGCTGGAGGCAACATAGCTGAAACAGGCAACACACTCCAAAACTGAAGTAAGCCTTCTGCCATGTGTTATATGAGTTTCTTTTGGAGGAACTCTTTTTACCCCTCGTCTTGACTAGTTGCATACTTTTGCTTTTGCAGAAGGTTGCAGCCGCTGTGTTGGGTTTGACTTTGCTGTAGCTCTGGGCTGCATTGCATATAGTGAGCTAGAGATGTTTTGCGTAGATGCTTTGCTACTGTTTTGTATAGGAACACAGCTAGCCAATTTGTTCTTCCACATCCCCCATACCTGAAATGATCTAACCAATGACCAAATGAGGAAGTGGTAGACAGGGCTGGCAAGCAAAGGGTGCACAATGATGTGAACAGGAGAGACTACGTAATCAATAAAACAGTGCTGAAGTGAGGTGGATAGCTCACGTGACTGAAGTGCTGCCATGAATGGATAGAGGCCTTTTAGAAAGGACAGAAGGAGCAAGGAGGGGGAGTCACCCTTTATGTGAGTGAGTAGCATGAAACTTTGCCTAAGGAAGGGTGATGAGCCAGGTGAGAGCTTGTGGGTCAGGATTAGTGGGCACACGAAGATGGGTGATGTTGTGTTGGCTGTCTGCTAGGCTTTTTTCAAAAAAACTGGAAGAAACCTCGTCCTCATGGGGAACTTCAACCACCCGTATATGAGCTGGAGGGGCAACACAACAGGGCACAAGCAATCCAGGACATTTCTGGAGTGCACTGACAACCACATCCTGACACAGGTGACCAAGCAGCAGACAAAGAGAGGCACTTTGCTGGACCTCTCACTTAAAAACTAGGAAGAATTGGTTGGGGATATGAAGGTTAAGGGCAACCATGGCAGCAGTGACCGTGAGATGTTGGACATCATGATCCTGAAAGGAGGGGTGAAAGTAAAAAGTAGGATCACAGCCCTGGCCTTCAGGAGAGCTGACTTTGGCCTGTTCAGGGAACTGCTTGGAAGAATCCCATTAGATATGGCCTTGGGAGGAAAAGGGCTTTAGGAGAGCTGGTCACTTTTCAAGGATTCCCTCCTTAAGCTCAGGAATGGTTCACCCTGACAAGCAAGAAACCAAGCAAAGGTGGCTGAAGGTCTTCATGGATGAACAAGTTGCTCCTGGCAAAACTCCACTGTAAAAAAGGAGTGTGCAGTACGTGGAAGCAGTGGCAGGTAACACCGGAGGAATAGAGATACTGTCCAAGCATGTAGGATTGTGTTTAGGAAAGCCAAAGCCCATATGAAGTTGAATCCGGCAAAAGATGTGAAGGGCAGGAAGAAAGGTTTCTACAGGTATGTTAACAGCAGGACAGCTAGCTCCCCCTACCCAGGTGGGGCCCATAATGGGGCAGGGGACCGGATCACAAAGAACAGGGAAAGGCCAGGGTCCTCAATGTCTTCTTTGTCTGGGTCTTTACTGGTAAGACCGGCCTTCAGCAATCACAGATACATGAGCCCAGTGAGAAAATCTGGAGCAAGGAGGACTTAACCCTTGGTGAAGGATGATAAAGTTAGGCAATATTTAAACTGGACATATGCAAGTCCATGGGATCTGATTGGGATGCACCCATGAGTACTGAGGGAGCTGGATGATGTCATTGCAAGGCCACTCTTGATTACCTTTGAAAGGTCATGGTGATCAGGGGAGGTTCCTGAGGACTGGAGGAAAGCAAATGTCATTCCTGTCTTCAAAAAAGGCAAGGAGGAAGGTCCAGGGAACTACAGGATGGTCAGCTGCTTCTCTTTTTGTGGGAAGATGATGGAGCAAATTCTCCTGGAAATCACTTCCAAACACATTAAAGACAAGAAGGTGATTATGAGTAATCACAATGGCTTTATGAAGGGGAAATCATGCCTGACCAACATGATAGCCTTTCACAATGAGATGTCTGGTGTGATGGATGAGGGGAGAGCGGTGGATGTTGTTTGATCTTGACTTTAACAAGGATTTTTACATTGTCTCCTCTAACATCCTCATAGACAAACTGATAAAGTGTGGACTAGGAAATTGACAATAATGTGGTTTAGAAGCTGGCTGAATAATTGAGATCAAAGGGTTGTGATCAATGGCACAATGGCAGTTTTGAACACGGCACTTGGATGTACAGAGCAAGCCACGCATTCTCACTCTGTAGGGAGCCTTATGCAGCTTGGGAGAAGAGAGTTTCTTGGCTTTGGGTCCTTGACACAAAGTTTATTTTTTATCACTTCTGGAAGCATGATGAGTTAGGATGAAATGTAGGCTGCAGTGTTAGATGATTTTAGAAAGGTTGATGGAGAAGCAGGCTGTTCTAGTTTTTTTCTGCTTTCTGTCAATTTTATCATGGTGGTCTTTAGAGAAATATTCCTCAGGTGTCTCAGTACAAAGCAGAACCAGTACAGCCCAGGAAACAAAAGATGTCTTCTTCCCTAGTGAGAGCCTTGAACAGCAGTTGAGCTGTGCAGTTCAGATACGTGATCAGCGCTGCAGGATTTCCTGTCTAGGCAGGCAAGTGCTGGCACCAACTTCAGTTGTGTGCTAGAGATGGTGATTCAGGGTGCTGCTGTGCAATGCTGTGTTACCTTCACACATGGCACATATTTCACAGGCATGCTGAACTATAAATAGGCAGTAAAAAAAAAAGAAAAAAAGAAAAAAGAAAAAAAAAGGTGAGCTGTATGAATGGAAACTTTCCCCTAGTTTTGGAGTTTCCTCACCTTCCCTTCAGAGCAAAGTCCTGGGTCAGGCAGAGCTGGTGACAGACCTTGCTGCATGGGGTCAAAACAAAAGGGCAAGAGGCAGGTGAGGCAGTATTTTGTACTTGGGTCTTTCAGGCTGAGCCTGCAGACCACACCTTGCATCCATGATACAACCCCAGAAGCACACCAAAAGGGCCTGCAAGTCCCAAGGGAAGCAGCATAGTCTCATTTAGGAAGGAAGAAGCCAGATTCCTTTTTTGTAGGCCCTTGTAATTCGCTTTTGTTCACCCGCTGGCATTCCCTTCATTCTTGTTGCTGATGAAAGACAACTGAGATGGCATTTCCTTCTCAGGGGAGGTGACCCAGGAGGTGCCTGGTCCTTGCTCAGGGATGCAGCCACGAGCATTTCTTCTTGCTGGTGTCTTTGCTTGTATACACCAAGCAAAAAAACATTTCCTTTTTCCTAGAGTCATTAAGGTTGGAAAAGACCTGTAAAATCA
>NW_010540444.1:0-1404 GCF_000687285.1 Phaethon lepturus | reverse complement strand
CAGCACCACCTTGATGGCGTGGAGCTCTTTGCTCTTGTCTTTCTCCTCCCGAATCTTCTGCCTGCCCTCCTCGTCCTCCGTGCCGTTGGTCTCCCGCTCCATGCGCTCACGGCGCTCCCTGCGCTCACGCTCCTGGGGGTCTTCTGGGGAGCAGGGGAAGGGTCTCAGAGCCAAGCATCCCCCTCCAGCACTGGGGTGGACTCCAGGGGGTCCTGCCTCAGCCCCTCACAGACAGGCAGACCACGATAGAAACGACACCTTACCCAGCATCTTCCTCCCCATCTCCTGGAACTGCTTCCTCTTCTTCCTCTCCTCTTCCAGCAGCCGCTGCCGCTCCTCCACCTCCTGCTGCCGCCGCCGCAAGGCCTCAGCCTCCCGCTCCGCTTTGGACAGGAACTTGGGCTGGGATGGGAAAGAAGACTCACACCAGGTCTGGCTGCACACGATAGAAACGACACCTTACCCAGCATCTTCCTCCCCATCTCCTGGAACTGCTTCCTCTTCTTCCTCTCCTCTTCCAGCAGCCGCTGCCGCTCCTCCACCTCCTGCTGCCGCCGCCGCAAGGCCTCAGCCTCCCGCTCCGCTTTGGACAGGAACTTGGGCTGGGATGGGAAAGAAGACTCACACCAGGTCTGGCTGCAACCCCCTTGCTGCTGGGGCTGCCCCAGTACAGGACCCCCGCCCGCAAACATCCATCCCGTCACAGACACCGCAGGCAGGGCACGAGAAAGCCCCAACGCACGGAGGAGGCTCCCGCTCCTACCTTGGCTTCTGCCTCCTCTTCAGCCTTCTTCTTAGCCAGCAGCTCCTCCAAGGACAGGGGCTGGGCCTGCAAAACGGTTCTGGAATGTTAGCAGCTCCCAATGGGGACCCTTTGCCTCACCAGAGCGATCCCCCTGCACCAAGAGCCCTGCCCAGCCGAGCCCTCTCTGTACCTTCTCCTTTTTCAGGGCATTCTCCTCCTCCTCCTCCGCTTTCCGCGAGTCCCGCTCCTTCCGGGACTTTGAGTCCTTGCCCCTGCTCGGGGACAGGCTTCCCGGCAAAACAAAGAGGAATCAGGCATCAAAGGCAGCCCCGGGGTCACTCCGTCCCCACCAGCCTACAGGGAAGAGCCCTGAGGTGCTTACGGGAGAGCAGGGACACCCCAAAAAGAGATGGGGCTCACCTCGATCGCTTCCTGTCCTTGTCCCGCCGGTGCCCATCCTTTTCACGGTCCCGGTCCTTCTTGTTCCGGTCCCGGTCGCGCTCTTTGTGCCGGCGGTCCCTGTGGAGCGGGGCAGTCACGGTGCGGCCGCAGCCCAAGAACCCACACCCACCCCTTCGTGGGGACGGTAGGGACACGCAAGAGCGAGGGAGCTCATCCTCAAAAAGCTGGGGAGCCCCTGTAACACCCCTCACCTCTCT
>NW_010540443.1:22911-30893 GCF_000687285.1 Phaethon lepturus | reverse complement strand
GTAGGAGGTGGATCTGCCCTGGTTGTGGTACGTCTATCTGATCCTTTGTCTCTGTGTTTGCCTGGTCACTTGGCCCTGTGGAGACTGTTCACCCCCACAGACACCTCTGGCCACCACACCGTGAGCTCTCTGCCGGCTCTGTGAGGAGTTTCTTGTCTGTGGTTAAAGCTGGTTCCCTGATAGGTTCACTCACTGTGCCTGGTGCCGAGGTAACTGGTGAACAGCAGATGTGCCATCACCTTATTCACTGCCTTCACGATCTCTGCCCCTCAGTCATATTCCCCTCCGGCATGCTTCTGCGAACTGGCTTCCTAGCCACCTTAATCTGTGCTTGTGAGAGAGAAACATGGCAGTGTTGGGGAGAAACCACAGTCACCCTCTGCCTGGGGGTACCCCAGAGATGGCAGGCAGGGGGAGCTGCCTGTCATTAGCCCAGGACTGTGGCATCAGAGCCAGCCCATGCACCCCCTTTATAGTGTCGTGCCATGTTTCGGCCTTCCTCTTCATTCCAGCATGGATGTTTCATCACAGTGTCCTGTAGCTGTACCACGTGGGCCACTGAGGTCAGCACTGCAGACCCCGAGGCAGAACATGCTTCTATCAGTCTGTATAATTCACTGAGTCACTGCATGCCTGAGCACTGACCGAGGGATATGAGCATCACCTACTGAGTTAGGTGCACACGGTCACTGAGTCTGGCAGAGCTGGCACTAATTCTGAGAGAAAAGCATCCCTCCTGACTTTTCCACAACTGTTCCAGCAACATGACATGCAGCCAAAGCAAAAGGCAATCAGAGAGCCTCTTGGAACACTTCCATATCTATTTACTGTGAGACTGGGAAAGAAAAACATATCTGCTTACAGTTACAATGGTCATGGCCCCTCAGGCTTTTCTCATGATTCTGTGTTTCGTTGTAATAACTTTTAAGTGTGCTTCTGGAAGGAATCTGAATCGTGATAGTCTCAGGGGACTGTTGGTTTCTCTGTTCATCAGCATTACATTCTTGACAGTAGAGTGGTAAAATTACCTTTCAAGCTGGGCTTTAAAACCTATAGAAAAATAAAAATACCTATAGAAAATACAAATCTAGATAGAAAAATAAGGTTTCTGCAAGCACACACAGTTGGATGCCTGCTGATATAGCTCAGTATAAATTTTAAGCTAGGGTAATAAATGTGTTGAGATTTTTCTTTCGTTGATGAATCAGTAAAAGAAACCAGACCCTGCTCGTGCTGACATTTTATTCATCGGAAGTGGCCTGTGAGTAAAAGGCTTAGAATTGTCCTAAATGCCAGTGGCTCTGTCGCTGGCTGATGTCAGCTGTTAGACACTTGGCCAGTACTAGGATTTCACACCATAGCACCAAATTTACAGACACAAAATAGCATTGCTGAGACTGCTAATTCTGCCCTAAGGGCCTGTCCTGTCCCGTACTAATGTGGTTGAATGGCTCTGCCTCCAGGAGAGGGCACTGCTTGAGCATGTTTCTCCGGTAACCACACAGAAGCTGTGCAAGATAGAACTAATGCTCCCATATACTATTGTGCATCTCCCAAAACAAGCTGTAGATTTTCAAGAATAAGCTTGAAAGTACGTTTGACAGTGTGAAATTGCACTGTATAACAAGGAGGCTTCCAATTAACTAACACCAAGAATGACAGTCATTGCAGTGAAGGAGTTAAAAATGTCTTCAATTTTAATTTAATAGGCTCCTAAGATGATATTTGCCAATAAGCCTGCTGAATGCTGACTGACATATAGGACAGGTGACAAGAAAGGCATGCCCTGTACTCCTCATCGTGTCCCACGCTTGCACAGAAGTGCTACTGTCACAGTACCAAAACCCCTCAGTGAGCAGAATCTCACAAACAAGCTCTTCAGGCTTTCCCTTGAAAAACCCCTGTGCTGTGCCAGAGCGCCATGAAGCACTGCAGTCCTCCCTGTGTTATCCCACAGAGGCCCATGGCTGCTCAGATTTCCCTGGCTGAAGGCTTCTCAGGAAAACCTTCCCAGATGCCTGGAAGGTGTTCTGCTGAGTTGAGTAAGGTGTCTGTGCCCCCTTTCTCAAATCCTGCAGATGATGGTGCTGTTTCTACAGGATGATACATTTGAACATGCAACAAAAATGGGTGGCTAAAAAGTGTTGCATGTGTGGGTGTTGTAGTTCTCCTTTGTTACAGGAAGATTTTTGTCAGATCTAAGTGGGTTTTTTCTTTTTTTTTTCTTTCCTGAACTCCATAAAGATGGAGGGCTTTTAGTCTTAAAAAAAATAAAAGAAAAATAATTGATTTGAAAGTGTGGTTTTGCTGGTCTGCCTCTAGTCAGAAGCCTGTCCATTATACCCATAGCTTTGGGGATCATTTTGACTTAGTATTCAAGCAGTATCCTTACCATACTTGGATGCTAAAATTTTCTCTTGCAGAGGAGACATGAAACTCAGTCCTTGACTATTTGTTGGTACGACAAACCCTGTGGGATGTTTTGTGATAGGGAGCCACTTTCATGGGAAGTCAACCAGAATGTGCCAGGTCAAATTCCTTCCCCAGTTTCAGTGGGTATGAAATCCTCACTTCCCGTTCCAAACTGCAGTGCATCTCTGTACTTTGTCCTCTGTTCTATCTGCTGTAATCTTTTCACTGGTACAATCACTTGCCATTTTAATTAACAATTACCCACTGTAGTTACTACTTGTATTGTAATGCACTTGACCTCTAAGAGGAGAGGTGTTGGACAGCCTCACCAAAATGGAAAGGAGCTTACTCTGTGTTTTGGTGTCCAGGTCACAAAACCTTCACAGGATACAACCATTTTTGCTCCGCTTCCCTAAGTTTCATAAGGACTTGAACTCAAACTTCTCCCAGGGAAGCCAAAATTGCAGAAGTACAGAGCAACCAAGAGTTTATGAGGACTACAAATATCTGTAGTGCACTAAGCTACATCTCTTACACTTCTGAGACACCTTCTCTCTGTTAAGGCCTATGTTTGCCCAGGTGTCCCGTTTACTCTGGATGCCATTGCATGCCCAAGGCAATGATGCAGATCAGCAGTCTCTGTTGATGCATAGTTTAGTGCAGTGGTGGTGTTATGTGCTGCATGATGAATTTGCAGCCCCTAGCAGGGGTAAGGTGAGAGAGGCTGCTGGAGTTCACACTCATGCAACACGGAGGAGAGAAGAGTCTCCCTGCGTACTTTCACGGTATTTCTCAAAGACAGTGGTGGTTAACCCATTGTCACCCAATGGGACCGGTTATTATGTTGTCTACTCAGTCAAAAGCCTCTAATGAGCTACAGACACTAGAGTCTAATTAGATACCTGCATAAACCTGTTGTCAGCTTATGTTCTTATGTGATACATAAGCTTTAGTGGATGAAGAAGCTTCCTTTCAGGGTCTGAACGTTTCCCATCTCAGTGGGTAAAGGCATTGTGCTTCCCAGTGAGATAAGACATTTTTCAGACTTAAGCCAGGCATGAGAACACTCTCTCTTGGCAGGTTTGGGCCAGGCCCAAGAGCTGTTGCCTTCATTCCTGTGAGGGTTAAATGAATCTTGATGATTATGTGTGTGCGTTGGGTAGAGGTCTGAACTGGAATTGACCCAAAGATGGAGAGCAAGAGGGGTCCCCAAAGTTAGTCTTTCTGCACAGGCAGCCCCAGAATATAGGGCTTGTGGTGATGATCACTACTAGCAAGGTGGTGACAGCTCTGTCCGTTTGTCAGCTGAACTGTTAATGGCTAGAGGAACTGTAAAGCTCATTGAAGTGCCATGATGAATGATTCCTCTCCCCTCTTCTCCTCTCTTCATCTTTATCTTTAGAAGACTTTGTGAACTTTTTTGCCTATTTTGGAATTTGTAGTTAAGTATTTTTGTCACTTTCACTGTAATACGGCTTCAGGTAAGGGTGATGTTAAGGTAACTGCCTGATATCAGAGTTGAAAGTCCGGACAGGTTTAGCATCCTTGAACTGGGTATTGAGAAACTCTCCCGAGTATCCACATTGCACCAAAGGCACTGAGAAGCAGGCTGTGCTAGAGTCCAGCTGGGTGGGGTGATGCCCTCCTCCAATGACCTGCCATACCCCAGGGAGCCATTTGTCAGGCAGCAAAAGTGGGGAGCATGTCTGAGCTGCAAGAACCTCCAGAGGGAATGTGACATTCCCAGTGAGTAATGCACAGATAATGGCTTGTGATTTCAGGAGCACTGCCAATATTTCAGTGCTATGTGCTCCAGGTTTCACCTTCTCAATAGTGTTTGGTAGAAAGGTGATAGGTGTATGATAAAAAATAATAAAAAAAGGAAAAAACTTTTTCAGTCTTAAAGTATGCCCTAGCAATGAAAGGACTGTGTCATCTGACCTACTTGTGTGGAGAGGTTTGTGTTCTGGGTACACTTACCTAGCAGGAAGTTTGGAGGAATTCCAGTGAAACTGGGAATGTTGTGCAACATGCGTGGCTACAGTTCCTCACCAGTTAGAAGATTCTTGTGTTTAAGCCATATATCTGGAGCAATTCCAGGCAATTTGATTTAAAGTAAACATCCTGGATGCAGCGTGTCAGATACTAGCACAATATTGTTTTAGTCTTTCTCGTGTCTCCGGTGGGAATAATCATTCCATGAAGAAGGAAAGTGATCTAATGAGAGAATTAACTCAAGAACTTGAACAGTGAATTAATCACAGCTGCCTGAGAGGGGAACCAAGGCAAACTCCACAGAGAACTCACTGCATTTCTAAGGAAGGAGGCCAAAAGAATACTAAGACTCAGCGGTTGGTGATCAAAACAGATGCAGGAGAGATATGCTTTTAGTAGCTAAAGGGAAGCAAAACTATGTTGCAGAGAGAGTTCCCCCCCTCCCATTTCTCTGAGAAGATAAATCTCAGTAGTAGGGGATCGCTGCAACTTTCTCTTGGAGATGTTGAAAGCTGCCAGATTGTTGGGGTCTGATCCTCACTGTGTCCTCACACTTATCTGAAGTAGATGATTGATTTCATAGCTTGGCTCTTTTTTCACTGTTGGCTAGAGTTGTCCTGCAGCTTCACACTGAATCTGCTCGCTAAGGTGACTTTATCAAAGGTCTTTTTTTTTGCCAAAAGGAACAATGAGTTGTACTTGAGAATTATCAGTCTTCAGGCACGTGGGACTTTTAGCCTTGCCATTAGTAAAGTCTGGCGATATTTCAAATTGTAATCCAAATCCTAATGCCTTCTGGACTCTACTTAACTCTTCTCATCTAAATCACTGTGTTCCATTGGATAATAAAGAAGAGCAAACACACAACAGACCCATGAGTTGTCTAGAGCATGTGGCTTTTTTAAAAATAACTCCAAGTTATGCAAACCTTTTGAATAGAGAAAAGGAAAGAAAATAACCAGAAAATGAGCATAAATTCAGCTAATTTTATTCCCTTTATTTTATATAATCATTAGATATATACCAGGAGCATGTTTGTTCTCCTAGCAGCTATTGCACTTGCGTTGACAGAGCTTATGAGCTGATTTCATTGAGAAGATGGATAGAGTTAAACTCTGCCTGATACCCACCACATTCCACAGCCTGTGTGTGCAGCGGGGTCATTCCAGAAGCAGTGCCTCCGTGGAATGTGAGACATGCCATGAACTTCGTGAGTAACTCTTAGTCTGCAGGTCCTGCATCTGCTTGCTTTGTGAGTCAAGACATCCAGGGCTCCACATACCCTGAAGCCTTAAAAGATTAAAACTTCCACAGTGTAACATTTCAGCTGTGAATGGCATTGGTTGCTACTACACATCCCAGCTCCTTGGCGGGTCTGCTGTTCCCTTGCCATGTATTTCCCTGGATGAATTTTTTCCTTGATTTATCTTTCCTCGGTGCAAGCATTTTTCATCTCCCATTTCAGAATTTTACCTTTGGGGGCTTGGACTAGTTCTCTCATTAGAGAGAGAGTTTTTATTCTAATCTTGTCCTTCAAAGTGTTTGCAAAATCTCTACTTCATTGCCTGAGTAAACAAAAGAGTTGAGTAGAATCAGAACAATCCCTTTGGGTTTCATAACAGAAGAGCTGTCTGAGATTAATGACAACATATTCATAGCAATATTTTAATATCTTTTTAACCAGTTATGCACCCATGTTATGGTTGGACTTAATGATCTTAAAGATCTTTTCCAACCTTAATGATTCTGTGATTCTGTGATTTCGTTTGCACTTTGTTTTTCTCAGTTTGCTTATCAGAAACAAAACCCTTAAAAAGCCATCTTTCATCTACAGCTTTCCCTTTTTCTGCAGGCTCATTGTCTCTCAGCAAGGGAAATTAGCCTGTTTTGGCATTATTTGTCCAAAATAATCATAACAATTATTATTTTAATAATTTCGTTATCCTTCAAGGTGCATGGAAACGCTTTATTTAATAACTTGTTCTATTTTTTAGATACTCAGGTTTTTGCAATATTTTATTTCCTAGAATCTCTTCTATATTCTTGCATAATAACTTTTGTCCAAGGACCACCTTAGAAAGCACAGCTCCATTTGCAGTGTGAAATAAGGTTCTGAAACAGAACTTGTCCGTGCTAGTCCTGGTTCTGCAATACTTGCAATGATCAGATAAGTCTCTTACTGACTCTCTCCTGCTGACTCAGTTTGCTTCTCACTACTTATTTTCCTCTCAGGTATATATTGAAGATTAATGAATATTTATAAAATGCTCTGAGTGAAACCTGCACATTAAAAATGCAACAGAATTTGAAAATGTCATCATTATAGATGCTTATTATTTTTTAAAAGGAAGCTATGTTGCAATCAATATCCATGGAGAATTATGAACTATAAAAACAGAGTGAGGACTGTAAAGGTACTACAGGAAATTGTGGCTGGCACAACTAAACTGAAGGTGAAAACAGTGGAATAACCTGATGAAGAATGCCTTGCAATGGCACAGGATACAGTGGGCAAGTTTTGTTAATAATTAGTTTAGTATTAACAATACTAATATTAACAATATATTTGTTAATAACTAGGTTAGTATTGAAATATATGTGGCATAAAGTATTTGTATTACAGAAGGATGATGAAATCCTTTTCAGTCTGCAAGTAATTAAAGATGAGGTTCATCATCATAAGTAACATTCATAATTTTAAAGCAGCAGGCTCTCATAACCTATACTAAAGAGCTCTAACAGAACTGTCAGGAGAGATCGTATTTTTAATAACTCCTGGCATTTCAGTGAAATTTCAGAAGACTCATAGTATTGTGCCAATGTTTAAGGAAAGAAAATTAAATAAACAGAGCAAGCAGGATGACCCAGCTAGCTGTGTTACGGTTAACGTGACACCAGTCCTGAGTAGCACAGTACAAAAGCTGATACTTAACCAGGTAGTAAATAAGTCAATAACTGGCAATAATTTTTTATCAACATGGTCTTGTTGATAAATCCAATTTAAATTATTGATAAAGGTTGTAAGTCTGTTTCCTACAGATTAGTGTAGGAACATGTTTCACAACATATTTCACAAAGCATTTGATCTACCACTGTGACATTTTGATAAAGATCTTAGTCAAGTCTAGTGTCACTAAAGACAGAGACATTTCAGTTGTCTGGGCAGCATGGGTGCAGAAGCAGGGCATGTGCTTCTGAACTGTGTTGCATAGCAGGCACTTAGCAGATCAGATCAGTATTAGCTGGGGATGTCTGCAATCATCGGTAACTTGGATCTTTCTTTTCCCTGGTTCATCTTCACAGTGTATTGTTGCAGTCTTATTTTTAGTCATTTGTGTTATTTTAAATTTTGTTTTATCTGAGTTATCCAAGCCTTTTTGTAGATGTAAAATCACCATTGATAGCATTTCTGAGTTACACAGAGATTGTCTAAGAGGTAAATTACTGTGAGTATAAAGCAGCTAGGCAGAGCAAACAGTGGCTTAGGAAGGTTGGTCGATTCACATAAAGGTGTTGTAATACAACCAAGTTCAAAGCAATAAGCCTAGGAGCTAAGATCACGGTTCACACCTCTG
>NW_010540443.1:1982-22880 GCF_000687285.1 Phaethon lepturus | reverse complement strand
AAAGAGTAACACTAAGAAAACATGAGGAATCATTACACATGGATACTGGAGGCACGCAAATTATCAGAACAATGCTCTTGTAGACAGGGGCAGTGCAATTAGGGAGAAATGCATAGAGATGCAGGGACATGGTGATCTCTCTGTGGGTCACTCTTTACACTGCCATGGAGTATGGCTTTGATTTGTACAATTTAGGGAGTACATTCACGACTGGAGAAGGTACAGAGAAGAACCGTAACTATGATTTGAGGAGAGAGGGAATGTCTTATAATAACATATGTAAACTAAATAGAGCTAAGATAGAGCTAATTGCTAAGAAGCAATTTGATCCAGTGTATATGCTGCTGAGCCGAAAAGCAATACTGAATACTGAAGAACTCTTCAATACAACAGGCTTTAGCAAAAACCAATGGCTGAAAGCTGAAACAACAGATAATAAATTAGGGATATCTTTGACACCGAGGAAACAAATTATCAGGTGCATTGGACAATTCTCCATTGTTTGGTGTTTTAAATCAAGACTGAAAGTCTTTCTGGATGGTAACTTGTATTTGAATAAAACACATCTGGATCACTGAAAGAATGACCAAAAGGTATGGGACAATTTCTATGCAAGGGACAACTGAGTAGTTCTTGACTTTTTGGCTTAGAAAAGAGATGACCTAGAGGAAATATGGTAGCTCTGCAAAATTATTAGCATCACAAAAGGGTTAAATGGTTTGCTTAGGGTACATCATGAGTCAGTGGGAAAGTTATGAATAGGAGCTAAATGGTCTTGGTCCCTTAGCTGCTGTGGGATCCAGCGCCGTCCAAGAGCATGCAATAACCAGTCTCACGGGTCATCCTGAAACTAAGCATGGAGGAATTATTTGTTGAGAGTGGTTTCAAGAGTAATTTAGCCAAAGCAAAGAGAATAAAGTGGAATGAGAAGAAAAAGAGCGGAGATACAGGCAGAAACAACTGTGCTATACTTAAGAAAGAATATGAAGGAAATCTTTGGCCATGGTGATATAGAAAAAGTTGGTGTTATGGTAGTGAGAGGGGATAACTAATTCTTGAATTCTGAGCACAGCAAAATAAAAAGCAGGAAAATTTCTGCTCTGATTCAGGTGCAATAAAGAAGGACAGGAAAGAACCGAGTTAGTGAAATATGGTGAAAAAGGACTGTCAGAGCTTTACAGAAGACCAAATTCTTGTTCTACCTTTTCAAACAGTAGAACTCACAAATTGAGCATGAAACACAGATGTGGCAAAGTATCATTCTAAAAACAATTCAGTGCTGGTAGGAATTAGTTCATTGTTAAATCTACTGAGAAGCTGGTTTGAAGCAGAGCATGACCTGATGGGTCTAGCATTACTATTGCAGCTGCGTGAAACCATTCAAATAAATAAACAGCCCAGTGAAGAAAGTGTGCTGGATTTTTAAGATTAAGGATGTGCCAAATCATTGTTTTAACTGTGGGCCAGATCCTTAAATGCTGTAAAGTGCCTAGCTCCATAGAAAGCACTGAGATGATGCTGATTTTTACAATTTGGTAATATGACCCCCCAAATTAAATCCTCCTCATGGTTTTCCTGGTGATACCACTATGAGAGGCTGTACAGAATGGCACAGACTTGTCCCCTCTACAGCTATGTCAGGGGGAGTATGGATGCATAATTGAAAGCAGGACTTCATTCATCTTTACCTGATGAGTCCCTCTGGGACTGGTGCAGATTTTTGGGTTTACTTTGACTGTAACAGTGATGCTGGGAAGCAGAATTATTGATGGGAGAAACCTGATTGGGGACCTCCCTGACACTTCTGTTTATCAGAGATCATTCTGTTTAGAATCATTCAGTGGGATTAATTGCACTCAAAATTACGCTTCAAATTCATATTGTAGTGCACCTTGTTATTGCTGCTGTTTAAGGTAAAAGCCCAGTGCAACAGACTGTGCATACTGTATACTGGCAATATATGGATCCAGGGATTTATCTAGTACACCACAATCCCCTGTTTTGCAAGCATGTTTTTGGGATACAGTATAAATACATTTTCAGTGGTCAGTAGCCAGCTCACTGACCTATTTCTACCTGCAGCATTTCTTTATCTGAGCAGAGCCAGGCACAGAGGAACTCGTGACAGGAGTGCTGTGTGCCTGTGCTAATGAAGGGTCTGGGTTGAAGATTTGGTGCGATACTGGCATGGCCTTCCAGAGGTCTCTAGTTCTCACTGTTCCACCTTAAGTCAGTAGGAGCTGCCTGTGCCCTTCATCTTTGAAAGTCAACTCCTTAGATGTTACCTTCAGGCTTCTAGCTGTTCAGTTCAAGTCACAAGATTACACCTGTGCTAACCTGCCTGGGAGCTTTGTGATGCAGATGCAAAAAACATCAGAGAAAGATTAATATAACCAGCCATTGATTTATTATGTTCTAGGAAGTAAGGATGAAGCAGGCTGGCGTGATGCCCTGAGCCCAGCCTCCACGACGATTTCTCTTGTCCTGACATACATCCACCAGCATTTATCTTGTCTGTTCCCCTTCCTCTGCCTCTAGTTTCTCAAACTTCAGGAGTTTCTTTTGGCAGGCATGCTCCTCACTGCTGCTGATGCTGGAGCTTTCCTCTGAGCTTTCGGAGAAGAGATACTTCATTGCCATAATGTCCTTCTTGTTCATTTGCAAGCAGAGGCAGGAGGATTCGCTGACCTTAAATGACTCCCCCCACATATTCTGGCACATCTCAGTCCCATTTGCGTACATCTGTGTGTTAAATAAGAAGTGCATCAATAACATTTAAAAAGAATTGAGTTAAAATCAATTTGTGTTAAATTGATAAATACTTATAACTTTCTAAAATTGGTACTAGATTATAAAAAAGCAGTCTGTAGTCATCCACTGTGTGCTATGCTTCATCGCTTCTGAGATATCTTAAAATGTTAGTCTCACTACTGGTAAAAAGAGATTTGCCTGTTGTGAGAGCAAGTAATTACATGAAGGACAAAGTTATCTAGAGCCAGCCCTTTGTTTCCACCCTGGGGCTGACAGCCCAGCCAGCTTTTTGGGTCTGACAGACCAAAGCTGTGTGTGAGAGGTTGTACAACTTGTAGCGTGTCAAGACACTCTGACATGTCTTGGGATCTGGGTAGTGCTGAAAGCACCAGACGGAGTGCTTTGAATACGGGAATCTTTGTATCTACTGTCTAGAGACAGCCCAGTGAGGTCACAGCTCTGTGGGATCTCACTGTGCCTGCTACAGCGTACATCGTGACCAGGCAGGACCTCAAAGACTAAGAGAAGGGACATAACTTAGAAACTGCTTGAAGAAAAGAAGTTTTTTTCAAGCCTCCAAAGTGCTGTGTCCAGTGGTGCAATGGCCTTTCTGGCTCAAGAAATTGTAAACTGCAGCTTCTTGCACTCTCTGCGAGTGAATCTGCCCTGTTCTTGATACTACATTGTTTTGTAAGGCCTGTGTCATAAGATCTGTACAGCCACACCACAAACATATTTCTTGCTTGCCAAGCTCGCATTGTGACAACCTTCTGTTTGCCCAGCTTGAGTTTGCCTAAACAGTATTAGCTTAGGAGTTATCATGTCCAGCCACAGAGTGGGCAGGATATATGCTTTATCTTGCCTGCATTTCTCCCATGTGTTTGTGGTTGAAGTTCAATCTTTCCTGTTTCTGTAAAGGAAGCTTCAGGTACTCCCAGAAGCAAAACTAAGAATGAAGTTGGGGCTGGGAGTGATGGAAGGAGTATAAGTCTTGGGAATTAAGGAGTGGGAGTGTTAATGACTGGAACAGCAGACCAGGCAGCAGGGACAGCTGGGTTCCATTACTGACTGATTTACCTTAACCATGTCACCAGCATCTCTCTGAAGGAAGCTGTGTTTCATCTGTAATAGTACAAGCTGTCCTTAGACATGACACTGATTCTTTAATCCTACAGTGTTTCTCTTAGTGCTTTAATTTCTGGATGGTGGACTGGTTTAGTGTCATCACCGACTCATACAAAGATCTGACACTGTGTATCTCGGAGAAGGTGCTCTGTGTTTGTGGTTGGGAGATTTCTGCATGGAAGCTGCTCTGTGTGAAAAAAAATGATTACAGATTTAAGTCTATTATGTAGAAGTGGCACTGGGCATCTGCAGTCCTGCAGCTTTTTTTGCTCCACCTATTTTCCACAACAAGTTCTTCTTATGAGATGTGTCCCTGTCTCCCCACATGCAAAACTATGTTGACCTATACTGTGCAGGAAGGCAGATGAGAAGAAATCATAATCATCACTTTTGCCTTAGAAATCTATCCTTTGTGAATAATACAGACTTCATTCCAAATAGCCCGGAAGACTCTGTAGTCTGTAAAATAGCTTTTCAGTTCACGCCATCTCCAGTCAGTGCTCATTTTATGGATGCTGCAGTTGCTGGAAGAGGAGTGTGGAGGCTGGCTAGTGCACTGGGAGCAATGCAGGGTCAGAAATAGAAAGGTTGCTGCATTTAGTTCTCTCCTTGTGTTCTCAGAGCAGGCAGATCTTAACTGTTTCTTTCCCACTATTCCTGTGCTTTTAAGCTGCACTAGACATTTTCTTCCAGCTCTTGTTACAGTTCCTGGATTTCTACCTGCTTTTAGCTAATCATTTCAGAAAGCATTAAAAGCTGTCATGTGGGTTTTCTTAGGTCTGTATGCAGGAGAGATGGCTACATCCTATTCTTGTGTCTCACAGGTTCTGTAACATGTATTCATGCACTTCTACTTGCTAAATTGGTAATATTATTTTGACCTTCCTCCTAGCTTGACGTAAAGATAAAAGCACAGCCAGAATGCTGCAGCAAACGAACAGTACAAATGAACAGTGCACACAGCCCATTTACAAACATGTGCCTAAATTACTGCAAAGGATTCTGATTCTTCAGCTTCTTGGAAAATGTTCTAGTCTGTGCATTAACATTGCTTGGGGAGCACTCAGCTGGGAGAACAATGACAAAATGTGCCTCATTTTAGCCAGGCTAAAACTGGCTATGATCCATTGTGCATTCTTAATATTCAGCATTTGTTCCAAATAGTCCTTACAACCACTTGCATATGTCAAATGTAGGGCTGGTGATTGCTCCTCTGTATGAGCTAAGGGCATCCAAAGAAAGTAAGCATCTCTCCACAGTGCTCTGACATTGGAGAACCTTTTGTGCTTCTGGGTGACAGTAACTTTCTTTTCCATGAGTTGAGTCCAAACCAAGCGAGTCTAGTGTTTGTGTATCATGTAATTTTCATATGGCAAATGTGTTTTTTAAATTTCTCTGAAGAAACTTCATCTTTATTCTTACTTACCATGCAAGCCTATTTTTGGTGAAAAACATGGGCAGTTTAGGGTGTGGTTCCATTTAGTTTAGGAATAGCTGTGCCTGGCTTCAAGTGATAAGACCTCTGGATTTGCTGCATGTTTTTCCCTGTAGATGGTATATTTTCTTTAAGAAATAAGTACAAAGGAATTCAAGGTTAAAAACTCCTATCTCTGGACCAGGAACAGTTTGAACACGGACTGGAGATTATTTACGGAGATTATAATTTCGTTTTTTACTTCATGTGGAACTACTGATGATTTAGCACATCTGGGAAACTAAGCTGTAAGTTTCCGCAGCCCATTTATTTTTTGGCCACATTCCTGAGCCTGCTGATTAGTGTCATTTTTGCAAGGCAGACAGCAATCCTGCACTAACTGGCCTGTGACTTCCACTTATATCAGTTGCTGAGCTGACTTCTGGAAGTACATGCACTTGAATTAAATTCAAAACAATGAATCTGTGATCTCTGCAAGCCTTACTACCAATCCCTAAGCACTACACTTAAATTTCATTTACTTCTGCAGTTTGGACAGTTTTCATGGACCCAGTGAAGTTCAACTGTTAAAAATATTCAAATAAGTGTAGCAGTTTTGAGCTGTATTATATTGCCCTGATGCTAAACTTACTTGAGTCACTAGAAAAAATCCTGCCTGACGCTTGGAAGGTCTGTAGATCAGGTTCCAGGGAACCTTGCTCCTGTAAGTCTTGTCAGTTCTTTTTTTATACATTTTTGCTCATAAAATTAGTTACCTCAACCATTAAACCATCTCTGAAAGATGGAATGAGCTGTCAGATAGCTTGTCTGTGCTGCTCTTTAACCATCAGAGTTATATAGAACAAAGTTAGCTCTGCCTAGCCATTGGCAGACACAATGGAGAACACACATCAGAGATACATGATAAGTCTATGGAGAACAAAAGGGAGACAATTAGAAGAATGTCAGGACTTAGGAATTTGGAGGATGGAGAAGGACTTGAAGGTAAAATAACAAGGTAAAATACAGAAAAGGGCAAAGATGCCTAACAGGCAAGAAAACCTTAAAAATTCCTTAGTGATTTGGGAATTTATGTCCCAATTTAAAAAGATAGAGGTGTGTAAAGCCCCACATCACATAAGGTACCTTATAAAATGCATCTCAGTGTCTCTCTTGTACGAACAAAGTTCATTTATCTTTTACTTTCTAAACCCCACTGTGGTTAAAATGTCAGTGCTGCTTGAACTTTTGTTTCAGAAGTGGTATGAATAGTGATTAATTAAATATATGTATATACTTAGAGTAAGTGATCTACATAAATATAAATGTTTTAAAATTTATATACTTAAAAAGTCTGGTGTGGGTATGGCTTGAAACTGGTGAAGTAAAAATAATTCACCTGTTGCATTTTATACCCACATATTCAGGGAAAAAAAAAAGAACTCAATGCCATTTCTTCTGTTCCAGTTAATTGGGTTTTCTTACCTCACCGTATGGAATACATTTATTCTTACAGAGGTTTGCTCCACTTTCATCCCATTCCCAGTCTGTCAGCCAGTTATGAACACATATGGAATCATCTTTGCAGGCTTCATACCTTCATGGAGAGTAGTGTGGAAGATACAGTTATTCCTCTTACTTTTTTCAACTCAAAAAGTCTATTTGGGCTATGCTAGTAATGTGGTATGGTTGCACAGTGCAGCTTAGCAACAGATCTTCAAGAAATGTGCACATCATCTTAGCTTGACATGTACATAAACTCTGAGCTGGCCAGGAAGACCTAAATCCCAATCAAAACTAAACAGTTCACCCACCACATTTTATACTCACAGAATTAAGTAAAGGGCTCATGTTCTGAGGAGCAACACTCATTCATGCAACGTTTTCTGCTTGGTTATGTTTGCTGTTGTTACTGAGTGGAGGAAATACTGTGTGGGAGGGAGTTTCACGAATGCTGATGTTCTATATTGTGACAGAGCACAGGTATGGTAAGAATGAACTGTCACTTGAGGGAGATGTGGGAAAAGTTTGTATTTATGAATTAATATGGGAAAAGAAGAATATTTCCTAGGCAAGGGGTTGCTATGAGGAGTGTGCACTGAAATACAACAGAAGTTGTGCCCTTCCCACAGTTGTCTTTTTTGGTTTCCTTTTTTGTTTGGCTAAGTATTTTTCAGTCTGATGGGTTCCCAGACTGGGGTTGCTTCATGGCCTCTCACACAGGTGGGGACAGGGTAGGGGAAAGGATGAGCAGCCCTTGGGGCTGAGAACAGAAATTAGCATCACCTTCAGTTATACTTTTCACATTATGAAGATGGATTTCAGAGTTTTACTGAACTGGGGCATTCGTGCTATGCATCCTCAGGAATCTGGGTTAAATATGTTTATTAAAGTATTTATATTTTTATTCACTATTATCTATTGAATTGTCAGATGCAATATTTCCTAATTATGATTATTGCCTGACTCTGTGGCTTGTTATATAAAGAGGTATCAAGGCATAACTTTATTGTTATGAGTTTTTCTTTAACCCAATGGAAGTCATTATGAAGCTAAGTTTATGAAAAATCATGACTTCTGAAAAGTCTGATTTCTGCTGTCCAGAAACCCATAAGTGGTTTCTTCAAACATTAATTAAAACCTGTGAGAAACATAAATTCTTGCAAGAACCTCCCTGAACATACTCGTTCTCTATGCACAATGGGCAAGATATTTTTATTTTAAAATTTGGTTTTTCTTCTGTTTTTTGTAAATAGCTGGCTGTCTTTTAAAGGGCATGGGCCCCTTTCACAGGTGGATCAGAAAATGGCTTGTACATCAGGCTCTTTCAAAAGCAATAGGTTTAGGACTAGTGGGAGCAAGGAATCCTAAGACAATAGGAAGAAAAGGAAGGCCCCAAGCTAGTCAGATGAATTTCTTTTAAATGAAGTCACTGCTCATTCAGAATCTTTTGCACATTTCTGGCCACAAAGACATACAGTATGCAGCAGGCACACTCACAGCATGTAGAGAAAGTAGGTCACATCACTAGCAGTGCTACAGCACGCTAAAGGGATTCCAGTGAATAGAACACAAAAAAGATGTTACTTTAAATCACCATAAAGAGTGGGAATTCTGTCCAGATTCTTTTCTAGCCTCAAGCCTTAAGCAGGGTGAGGGAATGGGTTTGACATTGGCATTAGGCAGGCACACAGACTAGCACACTGGTAATGGGTCATCATTACATTTTTGATTCAGGCCAGGCATCTATGATGCCAACAGGAGCAATAGATCATTGTTGAGTATTTGTTTAGAGTAGAGCCTACTCTCTGCCAGGAGACTCTATAATGGAAAAGGGTCAGTTTTTCCTATGCTCTTGGTCACCCCCCTCCTCCCACTTTCCAACAGCAAAAGTTAAAAATGCTATTTACCTGGAGGTTCTGGCAATACCCAGGGGACACTGAGGGTTTTGCTATGTAATATTGACCCACCATATACCCCACTTTGGTATAAATCTCATATATACTAAGGCTGGCTTAAACTACTTCATAGATGCAAACTAAACTTACCTGGTATATTTTTTTCATCTTTACACTTTCACTGGATATAGCAGTTTGGTGATGACTTTGTGTGCTACTTATTTTGGGATACATTTATTTTAGGTATTGGTATTCTATTGCTTTGCCTGTTAGATCTGTTCTAAAGCTCACTGGCAACTCCAATGCTTTAATATCCAAATGTTTTCAGCTTTTGGTAATATTTGGTTCTGAGCTTTGAGATTCTGAGCACTGAGTCAAATCCAGGGTCTCAGTCTTTATTTTCAAGGCGGTCAATAATCTGGATTCAGTTTAGAAGATCACGAAAAATTTAGGAAGGAAGACTGCACATATGACAAATCTGTTCCTGAGGCACATGGAGTTTCCTAACACAGAAATAAAATTCATCACTAGAGGAAACTCTAGGCAAGCTAAGAAATACATCAGCCCTTTTCACTATCTTCCATTACAAATCCAAGCTATGCTTTCCTTCTCTGGCACAAAGCAATGGAGACATTATTTAAAGACAAATCCTACCAAAATACTGCACTGCGTACATGACTTTGCCCTTTGCGAGAAGATAAGAGTGAAAATGGATCCATGTGTAAGTAACATTCAAGTTGTGTATCCACTAGGGATAGCACTGTACAGAGAAGTGCAAGAGAACCTGACCATATCGTGTTCTGTATTTTCTGTCCTTCCAAGAAAAGCTCTTTTATGACATTTTTAGAAGTATTAAAACACTTTTCTGTGATTTTCAGAGCAGCCTAAGGGATTCAGACATCCACAGTTCATTACTTTCAAGGGATGCTAGTAGTTATAATCCTATAGTGTGAACACAGCCTGTGCTGTTTGTACTATGGTTCACACCAATTTAACCATACAGGCTATTTACTGTAGTTACAGGCTCAACATTAATATGGTACTGACTGAGATTTATATGACCTTACTTAAGATCCAACATCTCATAACAGGGAAGGAGAGATATCCACTGGATATGAACCACAGAAAAAATATCACTACCCCACTTGCATGTAATGCTCCTACCCCAAGACTAAGGATAGACAGGTGCTGGGTTGTCCCACTACATTTCTTGCACTCAGAAAATAATGTGATTCCCCAATGCTGTATTTTGGGAAACAAAGTTAAATGCTATTATGCTTGCTCATTGCTATTAATATTTTTAGCACTACTTGGCTGCAAGTTTCTTTGAGATTCAGGCTTTTAGAAGTGGTTTTAGAGAGAAGGATGATGGAAGAGAAGAGAAAAGGCCAGGGATGAAAGATTAAGGAATTAAGCTAATTTGTTATAGGAATTAATTGAAAATAGACACGAACTGTCTGTTTATTTCGTAGTGCATTTTATACATATAAAAGAAATGTATCATATTATGATCAAGTATTTAGATTTAAAATACTAACTGCATAAATGCTGGCTCACAGGCATTTATCACTGGACTTTTCAAAGGGTGGGCAGGCCCTCACTGCTGTTAGTGCCTGTCAACGTGGTGAGAGCTCCTCCATCACGTCAGGCAGCTCTGATGCCACTGCACTGCTTCCTCGCGGAGAGGAGCGCAGTGCTGTCCTTGTGTCACTGAACTGACAGACTTTAGTGACTCCGTCCTGTCTGTGTCTATTATTTTGGGGGTAGTAGCTTAGCAGAGGAAAATGTAGAGATGGCAAACAAGAAATGAAAAGGAAAAACAAGACAAAAGGCATAAAGGTGGTACAACACCATCAAATCTTACTGCTACTTGATTGGGAGATCCATGCTTCATCCACCCATGCTCCTCGATACGTGAGTAACACAGGCATATTAAAGCTAAATAAAGATACTTTGATAAAAAGCTGAACCTACCAGTCATCACAAAAGCTTTGACACAATGGAACAAACTGAATAGCAGCAGTGTAGTTGGGATGGATCCAGCGAGCAGCATGTGGAGAACACCGGTAAAAGCACTCAATTTTCTTTGTGAAATCTTCACAGCTGTGGTGGGTGAGAAAAGCCACAGATAAGCCTGTTGCTTAGCATCAAGGCTATAGCCTCAGTTTTCTAGGCCTGCTTTGATGTGGATGCAACACTACAGATTGGGAGAAAAACACAGAAAAGCATCCTTTCACCCTGTTAATGTGTAGGTTCCAAACTCATTCCTTTGGCATTGTGCACAGACTCTGACCGTGCAATTACCATAGCCAGCTAAAGAGTGCACGAATGTTTCCACGCATATTTCATCCCTATTTGTGTAAGCTTTCTGTAAACTTTTGAGGCCTTGAGTTTTCCTGGCAAGAACAATTCCAGGCAAGAATAAAATGTAGTTTAAAACTATAGTCCAAAACTTCTATGCTGTAGCCTCATAGTTTCATTAATCTTTAGATTTTCCCACAGCCCAGCTGAAGTTACTTAAAAACACATACTGTTGCTGCTCTTCTGGGAGTGGCAGGCAATAGCTGTTACTTTTGTGCATCTGTTTTTGCTTAATTGTTTTGTACTTTCATTCTTTTATTTCTATAACTTGCCATGTTTCACAGCTGTAACAGGGTACTAAAAACCTTAATTATGGAGACGTTCTTCATGGTTACAAAACCCACAGGGCTACAAGAATTTTTATTCTAAATATTCACAAGTTTCATTTCTGGAGTCTTGTGCATTTTGTTTGTGAGATTTAATAATCTAGTTGATCTGCTTTCTAAACAAAGGAAGAAGCCTGATCTGTATTGACTAGGGGTCACACTCACTTGTATGTGATAGTTGCCTTGGAGAGCTACAGAGGTGCAGTGTGGTTGTTACCTACTGGGTTTATGACTGCTCTGCATTGCTAGATCTGGTTCTATACCAAAAGCAAACTTGAAAAAAACATAACCCTTTCTTGATAAAATGGCATAAATCCTTCTGCACAAATAGTATATACTTAGGGATTTATGGGCTTTTGTGAAAGGAGAGAGAGAGATTTGGTCAGGTATAGAGAAAAGATGATGGGAACTAGGCTGGGTGGCATCCCTAGGGCAAGCTAGGGGCTGTCCATCAGGAGCTCTGGGGGGAGTTACTGTTAGCTCTGTGGCTGCTACAGCATAGATCTATTGAACCAGGACACAGACAACATCAAAGCTGACTTACGATTTACTGAGCTGCCCACATCTGTTCCAGTAGCTGTTGTTTACTTTAATTACTGGGGAATGAACCAATTGCTCTGTGAAGTCTGCGTAGCAACAGGAAGCTGTTAGGAATGAAACAGATCTTGCAATAAGGATTTTCTCTAATACTGTATTTGGAAGACTCAAAAAGTAAGATGAATCTATTTTGGTCTGTAGCATGGTAAAGTCTCTTAGTACTAACTAGAAGATGTGCTCAAGCTGTAACATTTTTGGTTTGGGAAGTAGTAGTGTAAGTGCTAAGTGCGGTGGACTGGCATCAATGATGCTTTCTCAACGTGTGCCCAGAGAGAGAGCCCCAAGAATTTTACCAGTGTTCTGCTGGATGTTATATCCTGAGGGATACTAACTTTGAAAGCTACCAAACATAAAAAAAGAGTTGAAGAAGTGTAATGAATTCTTTGCTCACTATAGAATTTTGATTTCAGCCTTTCCCATTTGGTATCTGATACAATCAATGAATTTTTATACTTACTCACAATAAACCAAATTAATCTTTGCTATAAACTTTTTTAAGCAGATGGAGCTACAAGAAAAGTTAACTGCATTAGAAGTTTTTAAAGATACTAAAGTCAATGAGAGTTTTGCAGTTGACTTTGTTAAGAACCAGAATCTTACTCTTGATTTGCATGCAGCAAGATGCCAATGAAGGAAGTTTTTCAAATGCAAAGTATACTGTATCTTATATATTTCTGAGAAATTAATGGAACTACAAAAACAATTAGTGTGTACAAAGCTGTACTTCCAGACTATATTTGGCAAAAATTAAACCACTCTTACATTTAGAGTACAGAGTGCATTCATGCATATTTGGCTCAGGACTTGGCTTCAGTTTGTGGGTGTCCCCTTCCAGACATCCATATTTTTGGCAGGTAGATGATGTTATGACAGCAAAGAGGGTGACAGCAAACCTCAGCATTGTTGTTGGGTTCTTTTTCCTATATGGAGAGAAGTCTTTATTTATATCCTTTATTTCTAGGAGAAGCCATAACATTAAAAGGAAGAACTGCTTTTAAAAAGCTACATATATAATCAAACAAAATATGCTCAGCAAAGATGCACACATAAATATTAAGACCCACATTCTCCCTTTCTCTTTGCTTATACCTGAACACTTATACTTCTGCTATGTATTTTTGAGGTTCAGTGACAAGTGATAAAAGTCACCAATAGTTCAGACTATTTATGAAAACAAGTCATAATTTTCAGTATTTAAGAAAGTTATTTTAAATTTCTTACACTGACCTGAATTTATCTTTGAACCCTTCCAAGGGACATTCCTCTGCTTCACTAGATTTGAAGCAAAGATTGATTAGTTCTAAAACTTGCAGAGTTGTTTTGCACATTTGGAAATTACACGTTTAATATAGCTGCAAGTGAGCTAGTAGTGGTCAGCACCTGAGCTGGATAAATTACATTGATAACTTGCCTTTGTTGAGGCTATGCTAATTTATACTTAAGAATATGATCTATTATTTTCTTTCTCTTTTGTAGAGTTTGGTCAAAAATGCAAGATAAAAACATTTCATCTGTGAGACTAAAATTTCTCTGAACACAGACTATGTATTAGTGAGCTATATAAATAAACCTAGAACCTGTTACATAAATCAATGCATAATTCTTTATACACGTTATTAATTTAACCCTTCATTCTTTAGTTAAATATTCCTGTTATGTTTTTGGAATAATTTTGCCTGAATAAGGACTGCAGCTCCTCTATGTACCTAGGCTTTTCAGATATAAAGTAAACAACACGTTACAGGAGAAAACTGTCTCTCCGATTTCTCAGTAGTTTCTCACCTCTTTTGCTGTCCTTCTGGGTGATACTTCTCCCTGGAACAGGAACACAGTAAGATGCTTTTTTCATTTTCCACTTTATATACACACCATCTGGCATCAGTGCTCTAGAATTTGTTTGCCCTGGAATAGTTCCTTGACCCTTTGGAACGCTAACATAGATTTATCTCAAAAGCAGATGCAATGACCAGCACATAATGCCCTTTTATTGCTTGCAAACATCGACATGATACAGAGGAAAGTACAAACATACGTTAGAATTAGAAAAACAACAGCTCCCCTACACATTAAATACAACTAACCCCCCCCCAATTTTTGAGTGATTCCTTTTATTATTAGTTATTAGATTCTTTTCTACAACAGTTTCATGGGGCTCTTATAACAGATTAGGACTTCACTGAATTAAAGACATTAAAAACAACACTTCATATTTCAGGCTGACTGGCTTAATTTTGACTATAGATGGCTTGCCTTTGGCTTACACAGTAATTTCATTGCAGCCCCTGGAAGAAACTCCACAACTGCCGATTCCCAGGTCTTTACTTTTTGTTGACAAGATCCCTCTAAAACCTCCTCTGGTTTCTCACAAGTGCTACAAGAAACTGTTGCTTGTACCATTGATAGTGATTCCTGACTGGATTTCATTGAGATCTGCTTTCTGTGAAGAGGATTCTGCATCTGAACATAAACCATTGCATAAGGTAGACAAGGTGATTACAAATAGTTGCATGTACTTTCATAGTGAGTCCTGTAAAGAGCAGCACAACTCACTGCCTTGCAATTATTTAGATCCATAAGAAAAGTAGCATCTGCTGGGTTTATGTTTAAAACAGAACACTGGTTTGTCAGATAATACTCTGGGGCCTTTATTTACAAAACTTTTTTGCTTGAAAAAACAAACATTGGCATAGTGAAAGTGTGGTATGAATCTCATTGGGCAAACTCACTGAGCATGATAATAAAACAATCTCTATAAGCTATAAGCACTGATTTCTATCCTAGCTGGAGTAAACGCCTCAAGGCAAAAGTGTTGCTGGCCTAAAAAGTGACATTTCCAGATCAGTGGAAACTGAGCAATTTTTATGTTCCAGAATGAATTTAATTAAGACAAGTTTAAAGAATGAATTTAATTAAGGCAAGTTTAAAGAGGTATAAAGTAACTATAGGAGAAACTGAAGTCAATCTAACGGCTTATTACCCACGCCTTCACCTCATGTGGCTTGATCAAGTGTTGGCTGAATTAATGGAGCTCCTTGCTGATTTGTAATGTAAAAGATTGGTGCATACTGTTCGGCACTTGGATCTGTGTTTTTGCACAAAAGAAAGACCACTGTATAATACGCACTCTCACTTTTAACATTGAGACGAGTTGATGGGCCAGCCAGCCTGCTAAAAAGCACAGAAATAGTACACGCTCTGTGCCTTACTGCTCGGTTTGCATAAAATATGTGCAAGCTTATAAAGGTGTAAGTGTGCCAGGAGGTTTCTTGTAATGCCTCTGTTCACTGAATTGACATACAAATTATATTAAGCTATAGGAAACTGGGATCTTTTTCAGGCTTTCAGTGTGAGCCAAATGGGACCACTTGCTGGGAGAATAGGCAGAGTTTCTAGCAGCAGGAAGGAAAATTGTCATATGTTTGTGATTTCTCAGACTTGGCTTTGGTTAGCAATATATGTAAGCAGGCTCAGGAGCTTTTTGAGATCTCAGCTATATATCTTCATCTCCTGAGAAGTGAATCTTGATTCTTTTTCCTTGAAGTATTCTCTGGCTAATTACTTTGTGTAATGTTTTATACTGACAAATTTGTTAAAGGAAATTTATTAGCCCTTCCCATACTTGAATGGGTCATTTCTCTTTATTTGTTAAAAATGAACTCAGTGTTTTTCTTGTACTTTTAAGACTCCTATTGCCATTTAATTTTAATATCAGTGCCCTGTAACTTCTATTCATCTTTTCAAGAGCTAGACTTAAAGCATGCATGATGTTAAAAGAAAGGTTTAAAGCATGTTAAGATCAGCATGTCTGTGCCACAGACAGCAATTCAGGCACCATGACATTAAATTATTATTACTATTATTATAATCTGATGATCTAATTGATAGTAGCCTTATAATGCTAATAAAAGTATGCATCTATTCCAAAACCACAAACACTGCTATACTATGTCTCAAGAGCCATCTACCTGAGCAACTTCCTTCTGGCAAGAGCCATCAGCAGAAAATTAGGGAAAAAGATGTTTAAAAAATAAAGCTAGTTGCTAACTTCCTAGCTTCTGGCAGTCAGTTTAGTAACTATGTCAGCTGACATCTCCTAATTCAACCTAGCGATTCCTGTTTTGTGAGTCAGATCTCTTTAATGACTGAAGTAAGCTTTTATGGTTTTATATTCTTGGTAACTTTGCAAAGCCGATGTGGTTAAGGGAAGAATTGTTTGCACTTCCAACCAGTGACAATCGCCAGATCCATTTCCCTTCTTGGCATCCTCAAAGTGTAACAACACTGTGACCGGAGGGAGACAGAGTTTCAGGAGCGTAAATTAGAACATTTGGCCTGTTATAACTTTATTATAGATGGCAATGTGTGCTAATGAAATTAATCTGTTTGTTCTTCGTATCTCAGTGTGAGCCTACAACACTCAGAAGTTGGAAGTGTTTTTCACATTAACTGTAACAAGAAATGTAATGAGGAGCACAGGTTGTTATCTAACTTAGCGTCATTCCTGAAGCTCCTTTGCAGAACTGCATTTAAAGTTGCAACAAGGGCACGTTACTTGATGATAAGTTAAGTAAATATTCTTGACTTTAATTATGTTAGACTTCAGAACCAAGAGTTCATATTCACAAGTCTCTCTGCTGAATGTATCATGTCACAAGTCAAGCTGAATGCCAAAAGAGACACTCCAGATGGACTCAGTCTGGCACTCCTGACTCTGCGAGAAAAAGCTGAGGTCAAATCTTTACACTACTGAGTTTAAGGTGTGATTTGTTTCTGTTCACTTTGGTGGGGCTGGGATTTTCCTTTTATTTTGTCTGTGTAAAGAATACATCATGGCACAAAGTATGGCTTACTTGCTTTATTTGAGTACACAAATGTTGCTGAGCTAGTTCTCCAACAGGGCACAGGAATGACAAAAGCACCAATAATTTTATAAAACCAAGAGAGTGAGTCAGTGGAGAGGGGGGAAGCAGACATTTTAATGAATAGTAAAAGCAAAAGTTTAAAAAGCAATCACAATCCAAACAACAAAATTATCATTGTAAAAGTGTTATTTTAAGCCCCATGTTAGGTTTTTCAAAATTAAAGGGGACAAAAACCTACTTATTTTAGGTTATTACTGAATTGAAAGCATCTCTTGAAAGCATAACTGAATGCTCTTCCTTTGCCCTAGCCTTTCATTTGTCTTTCACATTCTGCTAGTCTGTTACTGTGAGGGTCCTTGAACCACTAACAATTATTGTTATTTTTTCTACAAAGAATGGGCTTTGGTTTGAATAGCTGCTGACTGTGTGGTGTGATGTGGGCTCTCACAAGTGACAAAGAAAATCTGGATCCAGCTTGACCTATATGCCAGAATAAACCAACTGCAATCTTGCTTCTAATTTTTCTAATTGCATTTTCTACAATCACTTATGAATGATGAAGTTCTTCTCAGGGGAGTATGAATACTATTTTTTAATTTATTTATACTTTTATTACGGTTATTTATTATTTGCATAGAGATAATGCCTAGATGCTCCTGCGTAAAGTTGTGATGTAGTATTTTAAAGAACTGGGTGCCAATACTGGGTTGTGGACGGCCATGTCCCACAGCCCCCTTTTCTGCCCTGATCTTGTATGGCCCCTTTCCCTCCACTGTGCTGGCATGACCCAGCTGGGGTTGTGCACCCAACCAGACAGGGGAACTGATCCAGTAAAAAGAAATCCAGCAATTGCCCCTGCCTCCAGTGTTTCTAGCCACATCAATTTCCCCATTCAGTTTATAGCCCAGCTGTAGAAGAGTTGTGTTGCTGTGAGGAAAAGGTATATGACAATGAAAGAGACAAATAGGGGAGAGGAGGACTGTCAGTACTTTAAGTCAGAACTGCCAACCTCTAAGCCCCATTGTGTTAGCATTCTGGGTTTTTTGTTTGTTTGTTTTTTTCATTGTTACGTTAGGTTGAACACCTTTTAATCAAAGGTAAGAGCTAACAGGTCTACAAAGAAAGCAAATAATGCAAGCACAAGGTAACAGTGAGATCATACCGGTCAACATATTAAAAAGCAGTGACTGGAAACCACCAGATTAATCACTACTGAGCTTTTCCTGTTTGTATCACAGCAGGGATGAATTTTAAGGAGGACACAGCTGAGGTCCATGTAGTGTCGCTGCAGACATCTCTGAGGAATGACTCCCATACATGTCATATGAGTTCGAGGTAGCTTGACTCATTGCCCTGTGATGAATCTGTGGTTAGAAAATTAACCGCAACACTCATGAAAAAGGTATTTTTCCCCCAATACCTTTCTTTAGGTTGCTACCTCTCTCTCTGCATCCCTCAAATGGCTCCCCCCTCTGTTGTATCAGTGAAAAACTGCTTTTACTTCCAACTCTCTTCTCAGTTTATCTACGCCCTTTCTGTCTGTTCTCTTTCAATACAGACACGTTACGTCTCTTGAAGTGTCCCGGTGCTAACCTCCACTCCACAGCTGTTGGGTTTCCATGGCTTGCTTTCTTGTATTTGTCATCTCATATTTGGGAGGCACTTCTACAAGTAGCAGTAGAAGTACGTGCAATCTGTCCCCTAGCCCTCCTTAAAACTGGTCTTTCTTTGGGAGCCCAAAGAGAGGGTGACAACAATAAGGATCTGATGCTATTGCTGCTGGCTAGCATCTCTCCATTCCCCATGTGCTTCCCTTTCTGGACCTTGCAGAAATACACACAAATATGCATATTTATATGCACATGTAATTAGTACTTTGCTAACACCCAGGGGTAACAGCTCAACTCTGGCAATTGCTGTACAATCAAGTCCGAGCCGACAATGAAAGCAGCATATTCACTGGTCTTATTCTGTCTCTTTAAAGCTGTAATGTGTTTGATGAGCTTTTGTTGCTAAGAAGTGCTGTTAACTTAGCTATTGCACTAAGCTCTCGCTAAACCTCACAGCCATACTTTTAACTCCGTGTTGTACATTTGCATATTTACATCTTCTACTTCCTTATCAGATGTAAATATGGTATCTAGAACAAGGTTACAGCAGCGCAAAGCTGTCACTTTGACATACTGCATCACTGCAAACAAGGATGTATGTCCTTCATGGTATTTAAAGAAGGAAAATAACAACTGAGAAGCAAATCATATCCAGTTAGGACTGGACTTTTGTTATATCTAGATCTAGTAATTGCCACCCTGGACCCAGCTGTCGGTTGGTTTACTTCATTATTCTGTCCCTGAGACTGATTAATAGTAGTAGTTTCCAGTGAAGATGCACTGGAATAACACACTGTATAACATAATTTTATGGAATAACCTGCCTGTAAGAAATTTCTTCCTAATCCTCCTTAATTCAGTGATTAGCTTGTGCTCTGAAACTTAAGTGTTTATATCCTTTCTGTAAAAAGTCCTCATGTAACTATGAGTATTTTTATTAATTACCCAAACGTCTAATGCAGAACCTTTCAAATAGCAGACCTCCCTAGATTCAGATCATGAATAAATTTTGCCTAGATTGTGTCAAGGTCCCAGACTTACTAATTCTCCTACATTCTTTTGGAAAATCCTGTATTCCTTACCATTTCTGCGTAACTTGGGGGGATGGTGGTGGTGAGTTGTACTCTGTGGCTGCAGTTCTCAGCTGTGCAGGCAGTGCTTGCCTAGCCTGGCGGAGCTGCGATTGGTGTATTTCTTTTTGCTGAATAAAATGATGCATCATTCTATAAAGGGTAATTGATTAGTCATAGTCAAAGGTTTTCCTAGCAAATCTCACTCTTCCTGCAATTCACGTAACTACTTTTTTACCCTTATTTTTTATTTTCCTCATAACTGGTATTCTTCAGTTGTATCACGGTGTTTTTTTAGTGAATCTTGAAAAAAGAATGCTGTCATGGGGGTAAAGTTAGGGAAGTAGCCAGGAGTCATAGTGATGATGTGCAGCCTATATAATTACTTGTCATTACTGACATTCTGCGCAGGTATAGTGCAACATCCCAAAGTACCGTGCCATCTTCCGGGCTGACTGCATATTGCCAGTTGCCAAACATCAGTATTTCAGTGTAAAGACCAAAACTTCTCTGTGAATACCATTAGCACTGGGTCACTAACAGAAGGTGTGTGACAGCTTAACATGCAGAACAACTAAAGCCATTTCCTCTGTCTCATACAGAGCAGAAATACTGAGAGTGAAGATTATGTGTATAGTGTGAGCAGAATGACAAATGAAAAGCCTTAGCGATATACTTATTTGGTGGCATTGGTGATGCAGTTCTGCCTTGGAAACAGTGAAAATGGGTGATCAGCTGGGTTTTGTGCAGCACCAGTTTTACTAAATGTTTGCATTTAATAGGAATTCAAATGATCAAGTTAAGTATTTCATTTTGTAGAGGAAATTCTTTTGCTCAGCAGCATCCTAATAACACCTACTATTTAGCATTTTCTATTCCATTTGGAATAAAGAGGTTTTAACCTCACAGCTCCAGGAATTATTGCTGCAGCTGTGTGCTCAGCAGTCGTAAAAATGCTGCAGATGGATTTATGTCATTTCAGAAAACATTACAGAATAAGCTAGACTAGACTCTGTGTTCTGCCTCATCCAAGTCCCTTTAAACCAGCTAGAGAAGAATGGCAGGGAACTCTTCCTGGATAGCATCATTCCAGCTACCTTCCAAATCAGAAGGGCATGCTGAGACATTTTTTATATGGAGAAAATGGAAGGTGGAAGCCAGGGAAAGGAAGTATCTGGAACTACAAAGAAAAACAGAACTAACTGAGTGTTAGCTGAGTATCAGTAAGTGAGCGACACAGGCTCTCTGCGGTCCCCTGCTTTTGCTCCGTGTTAGTCAGTCTGGATAACATAAGAATCAGCCCCTTTATAAGCCTCTATTAATTACTCTCCTGTGTTTTTTGGATGTGACAGAGTATTTCTGGCGACAAACACGGTGAGCATAG
>NW_010540443.1:0-1951 GCF_000687285.1 Phaethon lepturus | reverse complement strand
CCCCCCTTTCTCATTTCTTCTTCCCCCCTTTCCCCTCCAAAGCCTCTCATGATTCATTCAGTTTTATTCAAAGTTCAAAAAAAAACAGTTCAGAGAACTAGCTCATATGGAAAAGAAAAATCAGGTCATCAGATTGGTCTGCAGATTCAGGTCATATTCAGTGACAAGTTTAAATGGAAAAAATATGGGAGAATCAGTAAAACGAGGAGTATTTTTCCTATTCCTTCAACATGAAACCTCACTCTTCTCTTGTTTCAAAAATATTGGAAAGACATATTGAGTCCAAAATACTAAACAGGGATTAAACAAAGAAGGAAGTAATCCAGAAGCAAAGCAAACACAATCTTTTCGCAAATGAAATGTCCTATTAACCCCCAAATGGCTTTTTGATTTAGAGTGATCAGAAAGATTTTAAAATTGACTAAGATACTGAACCAGAAGGCAATTATTTGCAATTCTTTTTAAAACTAACAACCGAAGATTTTTTTTAATATGTTTCAAAGGCAGGTAGGGTTATTCAGATTCTCATTGCAACTTTTATTCCCATATTCATGAATTCTTTTTTGGCACATGAAGCAAACAGGTGTAAGCCAGTGCAAGGTGGCCCATAGGACATCACCAACAAATAACTAATTGGCATCTATGTTGCAACAGGGCAAAGATCCAGCCACATTATGACAAGGCACCATGCCATCCTAATAGACTCACATTATCACGGATGCCAAGATTCCATAAATTTGCATTATTTACATTTAGTTAGGGCAGGATTCCCAGCTGGGAAATTCCACATGGTTGTCCATCTCTATCATATACAGTTACGATGGAAGAAAATCTCTGTGACTAATCCAGCATCCTGAAATAGTTTTCAGCAAGAATTTAAATAGTCTTAATAATTACATAAAAATGCTCCCACTCATCTATATCAATAAATTGTTTCAAAGTGTATTTTTCTTGTCTTTGTACAAAATGAATAAAAAATTTATAAAATCAGACTTATGGTTGAAGATGTATGAGCCTTTTCAGCTTGGTAAAAAGGAACAAAGAATTGTTTTTTCTGCAGCAAGTAGCAAGGTTCTTGACTATGTAATAGTGAAAAAAGGGGACAACTTTGAAGTTGCTTTTGTGAAAAATGAATGCAGAAACTGGTAACTTATACCCTCAGGAAATAATTTGCAAAGACAAAAATGCTGAGAGGGTGTGAATTATTGAGATGAAACACAAGATGATATACGCTCTGATTACTCCTTGAGGTAATGAATCTCCGTAGGTTTGTCTTTTTTACTGAGGAGACAGTGAACTACATCTTAAATCTGCTCCCTGATGCGATCTCACTCTCCATGAAAAAGCGGGCTGTAGCACTTGATGGCACAGCTGGTAAATGTTCTCCTGCAGCTCTGCAGCTCGGTGTTCTGCAGAGGGCTGGGTGCTGCCCAGTGACGCTCCAGTCACCCGGGCACTGCGGAGGGCTGGGCCTTGGCTCGCACCGTGTCATGCTGGAGGAGCCGGGGGGCCTCTTGGAACAAAAGAGGGTGGCGTCTTCCCAAATGGTACCTACTGCTGGTGACACCACAGGAAAGGTCCCGCACTCACCTTAACATTTCCAGGGGCAATTAAGAGTTTATGGACATGGAAGCTGGTTGCTGCCGGACACCCAAGCTGATCCTGCACCATGACGATGGGACCCAGAAACGCTGCCCTCACCCCCGGGAGACACTAACTGCGTTGTGCATCCTCAGCCTGCACCTCTGAGCCTCCTTTGCGACCACAGCGAGACAGCCCTCGTGGAAGCTGAGCCCCTGCCGCCGGGAGGCATCACTTCCTGGGCAGCCCCACCAGCAGCCAGCCCGCCAGACTAGTGTGGTGCCCGCGCTATTGCCCCTCTCTGTGCGCGTTCGCAGCGGCAGCGGTGCGGAGCCGTGCAGGGCTGCTGCGGGCGGCCTGCGGGATCCCG
>NW_010540442.1:0-643 GCF_000687285.1 Phaethon lepturus | reverse complement strand
AGCGAGCTACAAATTACAGACTACTAAGTCCTGATTGTTTTGTTTTCTTTTTGTCCAGCGAGCTACAAATTACAGACTACTAAGTCCTGATTGTTTTGTTTTCTTTTTGTCCTCTTTCTTGGATACGTTTCTGATAACCATGTAGGTTATGGTCTCATCTGGATTTGCCTGGGCTTTCTCAGAAGTCAACATGCTGTGGTGCCTCTGTCAAGTGCCTGCACACTAATGCACACAGTACGGGGAATAAAGATGATGAGTTAGAGCTCTGTGTGCAGTTGCAGGGCTACAACCACATCGGGATCATGTAAGTGGAGTGGGATGGCCCCCATGATGGGCATATTGCGCTGGAGGGATAGGAGGACAGGTGTTCTGCTGGACCCCGTATGCACCAAGAAAGAAGGGCTTGTTGGGGACGTGAAGATGAAAGGCAGCCTGGGCTGCAGTAACAATGAGATGGTGGAGTTCAGGACCCTGAGGGCCGGAAGGAGGGTAGCTCACAAGCTCACAAGCCAGGATTTCAGGAGAGCAGACTTCTGTGTCTTTAAAGATCTTCTTGGAGGAATCCCATGGGATAAGGCCCTGGAGGTCAGAAGGGCTCAAGAAAGCTGGTTAATATTCAAGGACCACTTCCTCCAAGCTCAAG
>NW_010540441.1:0-1186 GCF_000687285.1 Phaethon lepturus | reverse complement strand
CTCTCAGTACTCTCGGGTGGATCCCATCAGGCCCCATAGACATGTGGGTGTACCATATAACGTCATGCCCAGTACATAAACTGGAGTTGGCTGGGGGGTGGGAATCGCTGCTCGGGGAGGGGCTATTGGTCACTGGGTGGTGAGCAGTTGTTGCATGGTGCATCATTTGTTTCTGTGTATTCCTTTATCAATTGTTGTTATTATTATTTCCCTCTTCCTTTGCTATCCTATTAAACTGTTTTTACCTCAACCCATGAGTTTTCATTCAGATTCTCTCCCCCATCCCACCAGGGTGGGGGAGATGAGCGAGTGGCTGCGTGGTGCTTAGTTGCCAGCTGGGGCTAAACCTCGACATTTACAAATGCAGCTTTTTCTTCACAAGATTCCTGGAACAAGTTAATATTAGTATCTTCATCTCACAGATGAAGGACAGAAAGGTGGTGCAATTTAAGCAAGGACATTTCAAACTATTTTTGGGTATTTCTCTTGAGACACAAAGGCCTTGCTCTGTGTAGCTGTCATGGTTTCATTTGAAGCTGGATGTCCTTTCTTTCCATGTAGCCCATCACACATAGCTCAAGTCAGCGCTGCAGAAATGCGAGGTTGCTACAAGCCACAGCACAACGCTTTACCATGCAAAGCGTTTTAAGTCATCGCTTGCCACAATCCCCCCGTCCTTCTGTTCCTAGCCATATGTTCCCACCACCTCGCACCAGTGCTGGCACCTGCCTGACTCTGTCAGTGAGCTAAACCTACAGAAAGGAATAAAAATGTGCAGTTAGTTTTTGCTAAGTTACAGAATAAGCTTCATATTGATAATGTATTATTGGAAAGTGAATTTATTTATTGTTAGTTTATATTATTAATAATTCTGAAATAGCTATGTAATTGATGAATAATTATACACGGCTAATTACATATTCATATACTAATTTAAATAGTGTAGAATAAGTCTAAACCTTTTTGTATGAACAGTCATTATTATAGTAGTCATTATTATAGTATCATATATATAGCAATGGTAGTCATATAGTTATTGTTTACTGCCATTATTTATATTTTATTGTAAATTATTTATAAATTATTATAAATTACGTTTATCATAACAAAACCGGGCAAGTTTTTGATGACCTAGCACCAAGCAGAGGAAGCCCCTGCTACAAACAGGCCCTTCAAACAAATTTCA
>NW_010540440.1:5150-5438 GCF_000687285.1 Phaethon lepturus | reverse complement strand
CGTCTCCGCGACTGCAGCCTTCCCGGGCACGAACACGCGTGGGGGCTGCGGGTTTGCGGGGAATTGCTCGCAGCGGAGGGCAATTTTAAAATGCGCGTACAGCCCAGGGAGGCGCGCCAGGGTCCTCGGCCGCTCTCTGGGAGATTTCCTACTGGGGCTCTGCTCGCTTGAGCAATATGAATTTTATCCTTTAATCTCGCAGGTTTCTCCAAAGAGTGGTAAAGGCAGGGCGGAGAGCCAGGCGGAGCGGCTGGCCGGGGGGTCCGGGTTATGCTGCAGGGGGGAAAG
>NW_010540440.1:0-5051 GCF_000687285.1 Phaethon lepturus | reverse complement strand
ATGTCTTGTGCTCCTGCCTCGCAGATCTTATGGGGTTTTCTTGATCTCCAGAAGCTCGGCTGTCCCCCCGAGCGGTACCCGCGTCCACCAGATCCTTTTCTAAACATAGCCAAAAAATTCTATTTATCCTGCCCTAATGTCCTCGGGCGAGTTTCAGGCACTTACTGCCGATATCGCTGAAACAGAACTAAAAGTGTTGGGTAGCTTTCGGTAAAAAAAAAACCAAAACCAAAAACAAAACCAAGAGCTTTCCCTGCAGATCCGAGGTGTGCTGGTTGGTGTTTTAGCCGCAGCCCTTGCAGAGGGACGGCTCAGAGACACCCCGAGCGGGACTTTCCCGGTGAAATCCGTCCGGAGCCTGGTCGCTCAGAAGCCAGGGGCTTGGCACCCTCTCCTGGTGTGCGCCCAGACTGCGGGCGGGCGGAAGCGGGGCTGCTGAGCTCCCCGAAGAGGAAAGTGATGGGCAAATAATTTGCACTTTACAGCTGAATTCACGGACAAAAAGTCTGGTATAAAAAGTCGCAGTTATGCCTGGGGGCAGCGTTCATGGGGGTGTATCTTTTTCTTGCACTTAAAAATGTTGTGCATGCTTGTTGTCCTGTAACTCCCAGGAAAGTTTTGAAGGGACAAAAACACTCAGACGTGTTTTTTTCCAGTTATCTCTGGGTTGCAGAAATATCTGACTTTCATGTGCTGCACCTCTTATACTCTTTAAGGCACTTAGGAAAAAAAGCATAAATGGAGAAACACAGAAAATGGTTTTAAACTAGGTTGTTGGGGTTTTTTAGCTTGGTTTTATTCAAGTATTTGTGGCAACATAAATGGCCAAGGATTTGGGAAAAACACTGTGAATTGGAGAAAGGTCATCCGAGGTGAGTCCCACAACGCTGGCAGTACCACCTGGACAGACTGGAGGTAGGAACGATGCAGTTTGTTTTCGGTAAATCAGAATAATTCCAGAGTGGCAAGAAAGCAGAAAAGGCTTCCTTCCTGTGAGGAACAGCCTGCAGCAGGGCCAGGGCTGGGGAAAAGCTGCAGAAGCTGGTGTGAGGGCTTTTCTCTTTCCCATGTCCATGCTCCTGCTCAGTGCTCCTTCCCCAGAGCTCAGCTGCCCAGCAGATCTTCAGCAGTATGTCACTGACACAGCTCTTTCTGCTGGGAGCAAGACTTTCTTTTTTTCTTCTGTCGTGGTTTAACAACATCTTGCTCTGTGTTACACGTCAAGGTTCAGGTTTTAACCCACCCACTCACAGACTGAGAGTCAGACAGAAACTCCTCACCACTTATTTATGCCCAACCACCAGGCATGGAGAAACAAACCTTTCTCCCTGGGCATGTCCTCAGTGGAAGGAGACAAGGAGGAGTTGCAGTGTTTTAATACAATCAGTTAATTTTTGCAGGCTGGGACATGGGGTAATTCCCTCCTTTGAAACCCTCAGCACAGCTGAGAAGCCAGCAGCAACCCTCCCGTTCCCATTACGGCTAATGGACTGAGGTCAGCCACATCCAAATTTGCAATGAATTTTATGTGTGCATGCAGCCACTTGTTTTCCTATTAAAAAAAAAAAGAGAAAAATACAAGTCTGCTGCGATTGCAGTTTTGGAGCACCCCTACTGTAATGGTATCAGTTGCGTCTTCTCAATTTTACAGCTTCTCTGGCATCCTGCTGTGCACCATTACATGTGTGCACTGCATCTTTCCCACTCTTCCCCACCATTAATTCTTGAATTCTTAGTGGTTAGTGTTTGTGTTGCTTATTTTGCAAGTTCATCTAAGATGTCTAATTATTTGTTTGAAATAAAATTCTATCATTTTTAGCAATGCTGATGGAAATGTTCAAAAGATATGATTTTTAAGCTTGTAGCTTGTTTCTGTATAAAGGCATCTTTGAATCTTCATATATTTGGAACATTATTATTGACTCCAGCATTAAGACCTAGGCCGTTAAAGCCCACAGTTATGTAGTTTTTATTATATGTATTCCTAAAGTAGTGAGAAGTCTATATACAAGATAGAATCCCAACATCATGTAAATGCATGTAAATAAATGAATAGACTGTCCCAAAGGTGTGAGAAATGGCAATGGCCTGTAACATGATTTGTTACATTTGTGTTTTTCTGAATGCTGTAATTGAGCAGAGCAGCTCCCTGTGATTAATTATCTGAGTCAAAGATGCCAAGCTATCAACAAAGTCTTGTTCTGCTTTATTAATTCTGTGCAAACAAGAGCATCCCATTTAGATCTTTTCAAATATTAAAGTTTGTTTATTTTTCTAGCTATGAGGAGGGAAAAAATCACCAGGGAGTGAGGCCTTTTTTTTGCTTTGCATAGTTTAATTTAGGGAGGTGTCCCCCAGCTTCTCTGATGTTGGCCAACCTATGTCCTGAAGTCATATTTCAACTGATTGCTCAGTTAATTAAACTGTCACGTTTTGCTAAAAACTCCAGAACCTGATGTTATTTGTGCTTCCAGTAGAGTTCTCCAGGGTCCAAGGCTGAGTGACTAACTGTGGATTGGATCTTCAGCCCTTCTGCACATTCCCAAAAGGGGGAGAAAATTTCAGTCCAGGAAATGTAATTGATGCAAAACATACCTGTAGCTTGAGGTTTCATCAATTATCTAGAATATGATGCAAAGATAATTGAATTATCACAAAGACCTTGACATGTTGGATGAGTTTTTTGGAAAAGGAGCTGCTGCTTGAAAAGTAATTGCAATATAGAAGGTCTTCCTCACTAAGTGTGATGGGGGATGCCTAGAATTTACCCACCCCAAAAGCACATTGCCAGCTGGCCAGGTTTCCAACAACCTCGCCTTATGGATTATCATCAATGCAACCGTCACTTGCAGCTGGTAGTGCGGTCTCAGGAGGCTGCATGTCCCAGCGTGAAAGGGTCCACTCTGATAGAAGCAGATATACATAGCTAAATAAATCTGTTAGAAAACACAGCTGCCTCTACCACTGCTCAGCCAGAGGAGCAACATCAGTCGGGATATACGGGCTTGGTGGTAGAAAAAAAGATCAGTATGTAAGGTCAGAAAGAGGGTCCAGAATACAGACTTTCATGGGAATTTTACCACCAACTTCAACTTAGGCAGCCTGGCAGACCAGGACTCTGTAATACATTGTGTCTTGCTTCAAGCCCGATATATAAATCAAAACCTACAGCTTGATCTGCAAAACCAGACCCTTTAACCGCACACAGTTACATGGCAAAAAAGAGAAATCTGTGTGCAGTATGATCAGACTGGTTGTATTAGGGCTCTCTTTATACTGTTGGTAATTACACATGTTTGTAAAGGACTGGGTGCAAACTTTTTTGACTGAAGATGTTAATTCAGTGTTCCCTAAATGATTCACCCCATTCTTTCACATTCGCACACCTTTTGAATATTTTAGTCTATCAGCAGCCTCTTAGGTTATGCGGCAATTAAATAATTCAGTTCATTATCCTCAAACCAGCCTCTGGGCACATGTACAAAAATGTATCAAAGAGCATCAGTTAACAAAAATAATATCAAAAGAGAAGATGGAGTTGCTATAGGGTGTTGATCAGCTGCAACATCCTGCCCAAGAGATGGCTTCATCTCAGCCTTGAAGAGATCCCCATATACCTTTTATGCAATTTACAATTTATGAGTCTTAATTAATGAGTGTTTGTAAAGAGCTTTGGAACACTTGGATGAAAGATGCTGCAGAAATCTATGTAATGATTGTTAATTACATAATTTTCTCCTGGCTCAAGCACTGACAGCAGGACAGTTACGTCGCAGAGGGATGACACTGCATCGATGCGTCGTGACAGGGGATGTAAGAGGAAGAACTGCAGCTGCCTCCTGCGGTCCCTGCACCACCTGCAGGGTTTCGGGACCCTTGTGGTATCTTGCTCATTGGGCCCTACAGGACAAGCTCCTTGGGATCAAGCCCAGAAAGGTCGTGGCATCAAGGAGCTTGAAGAGGAATTGGGCTGAGAGTTATGCATTTGGAAAGCTAATTCCTGTCCACTGGTATGGAGTGCCAAAACCCACAAGGAGGTGGACACAGTTTGTGTTTCTTCCATGCTCGCCCTTGCTCTCAGCTGGTTCTTCAGCATTCACGGCAATTTCAAGGCATAAGGTTATTCGGTTTGCTGCACGGATCAGGTGTAGCTGTGTGATTTTGGCAGAGCTGCTTTCTGGCGCTGTGCCTCGGTTTCCTCATGCGTAAACCAGAATTTATAATAACAGTCTTTATGAAAGTGTTTGTAAAGCATTCGTATCATATGCTGCTCTTCAGAGATCAACGTAAGCAATGTGTTATAGCTACAAACGTCCTTTGTAGCTGAGAAAAGAGAAGATTTGCCTCAGGAGGATAATTAGGAGGATTTTTGTGGCAGGATTCGGGACGCAGACGGAACTGACTTATCAGACACTCTGCTTTCTAGCACCCGTGCAGTGTCCCCACATCCTGACCGGCGCTATGCCGCCTGGCAGGGTTTTCTGGTTACGCTGCACCAATAACTGGGCAGTTTGCAAGGGAATGAGAGAGCTGCAGGAAGCCCTGCCACATTTCTGGCCTATACGAATGCACCGACCGGTGCCACCGTGCACTTTGTGCACGGGGGGATGGCCTTTTGCCTTCAGGGACCAGGGCCTCGCCCAGGCAGGGACGTGTGGCTTGTGGCTGCCTCCTTTGGGACTGCAAAGTCCCCAGGCCAGTGCTCAGACTGACATGGAGTCAGTTGGGCTGTGACATCTCCCCTGCCCCAGCCCGTGTCCAAAGAAGCCATTTTGGGCCCAAGTCGCAGAAGTCTCCGGGGTGCTTCGCACAGCCCCTCGGCCCTCGCCGGCCCTGCTATGCCCCTCCCGCCTGTCCCGCGCTCGCTGTCGTCTGTCCCCAGGACAAGCTGCAACCCGTCGCGCACGGGACGTGCCCAAATTGCCGGAGCATCCCCAACACACTTCCGCAAGGTCCTCCTGCCCTCATCCAAGATGGCCGACCGCGCCTCACTCCGCCCGGCGCCCCTGGCCCTGATCAAAGATGGCCGGCCTCACCCCCACCCACCTCTC
>NW_010540439.1:0-1842 GCF_000687285.1 Phaethon lepturus | reverse complement strand
TTCTGTGCATGGAACTTTTCATAAAGCATTCCCTCACTGCCTTTCATTCCCTTCTGTTTTTCCACTTCTTTAATGGTCAGTTGTCCTTATCAGACATTACCTTCATGAATGAAAAGGCCCCCAAACATGTTCTGTGTGTCTTGTTTTCTGCCCAGGAAAGATGGAAATGAACTTCCTTGTTTAAAATGCCAGTCAATAACAGGTCATATTTTATTCTTCCTCAGACTTATTTTATTTAGTTTGCTTAGAATTAAACATCATTCAGTGCAAAATACAGACATTATGTTTCAGAATTTAAACCTAAAAAGATGGTCATCAGATCGATTCCATGGTCTTGCAAAAAGGACTAAGATAACATAGCAGCAGCCAGTAACCATACCTGAATTGGAAAAGGTTTTCTTCAAGTATAAGTATAAACCTGTATCTGAGGATAAAAATCATAGTGATTTGCAGATATAGATATGATGAAATATGGAAATTAGTTCTTTTCTGCTCAGTTCTTCCATAAGAATAAAAGCTAGTAAGCAGAAAGAAAGGCCACTTACATTGTTGCATTATCTGTTTCAAATAAATTAAATTATTGTAATAAAATATGTTTAAGTATTTGATGTTTCTAATGTGCTATTTCTCCTGTCAAATTATATTTGAGTTCCTTAACGGTCTTTAGGGTATTTATGAATATATTCTAGCTAGAATACAAAGGAGTCATTTATGAATATGTGGAACACAAACATTTTGACAACATTGATTACTGATATTTGGGTTCATCTCTTACATGATCATAAACACTCTACTGAGGAATTTGTATGTTAGGCCAATTAAAATTTCAGTTGCTTCCTTATAGCAAGTTAATTGAAAATAATACCAACAGGAATGTGATTATCAACATTTGAAACTAATAAACTCCACTTTATTCATGGTCATCCATCTATGCCATACACTGAAACACCACTTTAGAAAATATTTATTATCATCACATTAACACAGCATTAGCTACAGCCACATATTATTAGATGCCTGTATTGAGAGCAACCCCAAATACCTGGCGCCTTCCTTTGACCCAAACAAAATGCCTAGGTCCAAAGAGCATCTCCTATCCCAAAGTCAGTCAATGTTTGGATCCTCATCTGCACCTTCATTTCCCTTTATATAAAATGACTTAAGAACTTTTATTTTGATTTGTCTTCCTTTACACTCTTTTTTTTCTCTGTAATCAAGAATGCTTGTACTGTGGGCGGGGCCTAGAGCGGCGGCAGCCAAAGTCCCTCGCCTACAAGAGCAGCCCCAGGGAGCGCAAGCGAACAGGGCAGGCAAACAGGACGTGACGCATCAGAAGGACGTAGCGCGTCAGTTTGTGCGTCAGTTCGCGCGTCAGTTCGCGCAGGCAGGGAGTGCAGGGAAGGCGTGCGGGCAGGGCGTAGTTCCCCCCCAGCACTAGAGGTTCTCTGACAAGTGGCCATTGTCCTCCCAGAGGAGGCTCAGCCTTGGTTGCCACTCAGCTGAAAACCGTGGCCAGAAAGAATGTGGTGACACAGATGGAGCTCCCGCTCAGGCACGCGGCTGTCCAAGTATCCGGCTGCAAAGAGTGCCTGAGCCTGTCGGTTGTTCCAGAGACCAACGGGGACACTACCTGCGTGTGGTGGGACCAGGTGAGTGACCTGCTCAGCCTGGTAGCAGAGCTGAAAGAGGAAGTGGAGAGGCTGAGGAGCATTAGGTAGTGTGAGAGGGAGATAGATTGGTGGAGCCACACCCTGCCATCCCTGAAGCAGGGGCAGCTGGTGGAGGCTCCACAAGCAGCAGGGGATATCCTGGCCTCTTGCTGCTGGGCAGAAGAAGGGGACC
>NW_010540438.1:436-27849 GCF_000687285.1 Phaethon lepturus | reverse complement strand
CGGCGGGTTAGTGGTGCACAGGTTCAAGCAGCCCTGTAGATGGGGTTACTGTGGTTTGGAGTTCACAGTGTGAAGCGAGTGCCCAGAGTTGGCTGTGTGGTGACACTTACAGCCACGGGGTAAAAAGTCCAGCCTGGAGGTGCTCTTGGTTGTCTCAGCATCCAAGCAGAGGTGCAGGGATGTGTTGCTGGGTTGGAAGCAGCAGTCATCTGCGTGGAGGGGCTGCACGGCTTCAACGGTGTCGCTGGACACAGCACCATGCCTCCTCATGTGGTGCATGGAGAAGAAAAGTCTAGAAAGAGAAACATGAATTTCAATAAGTGAGAAGCCCAAGCTGTTCCCAGCAAAAATACCTTGTAAAAGTGAGACATGTTAGAGATCCCACAGTGGAAGGCGATTCCCTGATGGGGGACAGCAGTCTAGAACCTCACTGTACAGGTGCTGGTGAATCAGGCCTGTTCATAGGAGCTGCCACACAGTCAGCACTGAAAATGTATTGACATCAGCATGGTAGATTTTTGCACTGTTGTGTCCATGCCACCTTTAACCTGTTCGTTCTCTTACCGGTGCTTCTTGGAGGTGCAAAACACTTTCTTGCACAACACCTGTTCATAACTCTCTGCTCAGCACATACATTCCCACTGAAAGCCGTGGTTCAGGATTGGACTATATCCCCATCACTTCACATCTCTTCTTACGCTGTATCCCATCGCTCTGCATTTGGTTTCTTCTCATACGCAGAAAACAGACGCTCAGACATGCCAAATGGTGCCTGCTACGAAGACTGTTAACAGGCCTTTTGCTTTTCTGTTCAGGACACTCTGGGAGGATCTCATCTGTGAGGGCTGTGTGACACGATACCCTTTTTGGACATACTGGTTGGGGCAAGGCTTACACTGCGGGCTTTTAGGCAAGACGGGTTTTACTCAGAGGAGTGAGAACACCACCAAGGGAGAGGAATGGAGCGCTTGGCCTCCTTCAGTAGTAAGTACCATCAGATGACATCTGGAAAGTGTTTGCCATTGTTCAAAGACATTAGGAGCCGTCTGGGGGAGAGAGACAGAAACCTAGCAATGTTTGGTCCGCAGGGTCACTTCTTTGATCAAATCCTCAGGAGCACAAGTACATGAATGATTCAGTGGGAATTTGGGTCTTTTTTTCTACCTACTTTTTATAGTTGGGCTAGTTCAAATCCATTTACTTGGGAAAAATGTGGCTTATAACTTGACAGTCTACTTCTTTTGACTACTTTGCAATGAACAAAATAAGAAAAATTTGCAGAGCACTGTTTCGTTCCGTGTTCAGCAATCTGAGCAGAGTCTGAGGTCTGGACAGGTTACTGCAACCACAGCAATATGCTTTACAAGCCTGACTTGAGGTACATGGGTGGGAGACTGCAGCTGTCCGTGCAGTGTTCTCCACAAATAAGGCCTTGAGTCTGGTCTTTGGTGCAGAACACGAGCATAGGCACAGGATCAAATCAGGCAGCTAGCGCAGCTCCTGGCATCCCTGCTGAGCTGTACCAGCAGGCTGCCACAGAGAAGATTTTCCTTTGAGTCCGTTGCACAAGCTTGGGTTTAGCCCTCGGTGTATCAGGCTAGTAGGGATGCAGTGCCAACATCTCTCGTGCAACTCTAGCTGAACAAGGAACTTTTAACGGTTATTTGGAGAAGGTGCAGTAGGAAAGAGGTTATATACATTTGATTTCTCTTAAAATTACTGGGCACAAGTGAATTTAGGTGATTGCGAAACCAGTGCCTTGTTTGTTTTGCATGAGATTTACTTTTGGCTTCACAGATGATCCTTTTGATAAGCCTCCATGCCGAGGTTGCTCTTCGTACCTCACAGAGCCCTACGTTAAGTGTGCTGAGTGTGGGCCTCCTCCCTTCCTCCTGTGTTTGCAGGTGAGTGCAAGGATAAAAGCAAAGGCATTAATTTCTTTGAGAAAGTCATCAAAGGCCTGTCCAGTGCCAAGCTGTTCCATAAACACATTAATAACCGGTCTCTGTAAACTTGTATCAACACACTTATTTGCTCAGGGACAGGGAAATGACAAAGAAAATGTTGGAGGCTGAAGAATTGAGGCATGAGCAGCTGGAGGAGATCTTTGTGAAGGCAGCCAAAGCCACCTAAAGACATGCAGTCAGCCTGTGTAACAGAGCATGCCGCTGCATGTCTAGGGGGGTATCATTTCTGTCGGGTTTTTATGGCATGGAAAAGAAAAGCCATCTAGAAACACCCTTTCCCTGTCACCACACGTTGTTTTTTTCCTCCCAATGGAAAAGAAAATGTGGGGAAAGTTTGCAATATTGACAATAATTGTTTGTGACCAGATACAGTTCTTTTAAAATTATGTGTGTGATCTGATAACGACAGAATGTACTGCTAGTTTTATTAAATCAATAAGCTTGCATTATTTATGATGAAAAAATGGCAATAACCTCTAAAACTGAAAAAGGAGCTTAGCCTTGTGCTCAGATATGTACAAAATGCACAAAACCATATTTTGTATATTGGATATATTTTTGTTCATTTACCTGTACTTAAAAAAACCCATAAATTTAACTGTTGAAAATAGCTGCAAACCATGTCGGTGCTTTTTAAACAGAAAACCAAGATTAAAGGGAAACTGTGTTTTCAACACTTAAGAAATGCTCCATGTTCTCTTCTTGGAATGATGAACTTTAAAACATACAACCAAGCTGCTTTCACCTGCCTAACTTTGCGGTAAATACTTAACAGAAAAGTATTTTGATTCACAGGTGTTAGTCTTGGCGCCAAAGACAAGTAAGATACAAAGACAGATTTAACACAGTTTTAACAAAGATTTTTCTACCATTTAATATTTTTTCTAAAATCAGAAAAATTTAATATCTTTTTCAGCATATCGGGTGCCCAGTTTTGGATACCCAGTGGTCAGAGAATAAAAGGAAAGAGGGGACAAGTTAAAATGTTTTCAGGGCAGAAGTAAGAGACTAACATAATGCTAATCTTTTGTTCTACAGTGTTTCACACGAGGATTTGAATACAAGAAACATCAAAGTGATCATACTTATGAGATAATGGTAAATATTCCTTTTAGATAACACCTACTCAGTCTTAAGCTTTCATAACTTCCCAGGAGTTAGACTCTTGCTTACTAATATTACATTGAAAAGTAAAGTGATACAATTCTTTGATGCAGAAGTTTAGAACTATTAAAAAATGGAAAAGTCTTCCTTGAGAGCAGAGAAAAATATCCACCTGGAACATAATGGAATAGTGGAGATACTTAAAGCTGCATTTTTTTATTGTGCCTAGTACATCTCACTGGACTTCCAATTCTTTAACCATGTGAATCAACTTCTGTTTCTCTCTTCTTGTTTTTTCTTCCCCAAAATTAATAACTTTTGAAAGTCTTCAGGAATTTTTATTGTGTTTCATAGCATAACATTGTTGAATTACAGCTGGTAGATACAATATGTAATAGTATGTTCAGAGATCTGTAGTGACAAACTAGTTTTTACTGCAGTTGATGACCCAATGGCCTAAATAATTCAACAGTTATTTGATCAGGTTTCATGGGACACAGTAAAAGTTTAAAACTACCAGTATTATATACTATGTTGTCCTGTAGTTTAGAATGTCTTTACTTCTCATGTGGTGGATTATAACAGAGGATCACAGCAGTTTGATTTGCTTTTTTTCTTCTCTAGACTTCCGATTTCCCTGTCTTGGATCCTAACTGGACAGCTCAAGAGGAAATGGCTCTCCTAGAAGCTGTGATGGACTGTGGATTTGGAAACTGGTGAGAATTTAGGGGTTCAGCCAACTTCAGTGAATGATGGGTAGTTTTTCCTTTCATTTCACTGGATCTTACTGTTGAATAGATTATGTGCACATTGAATGTTCAGTGACTTATTTTGGGTGAGACACTAATTTTCCAGCCAAAGTGGAAGACAGGGGTAGCAGACTGATTTTTGAGATCTGTTAGATATACAAGGAAATTGTTAAAGGCTTCTTGTGAGATGCAGGGCACCTCCAGTGCAGTACAAAGTTCCCTCAGTTCACATTAAATTCACTAGGTTTTGCAGGAGTTCAACTATTGCACAAGATTTTCTGTGCCTCAGTTTACTCCTATGTAAAAACCAACTACAGAATTTCTTCTCTTGTGTGGTTTCAGTCTGCTTACATTTGACTAGCTAGGTAATGTCGTATTTAGGATAGAGCACTGGAAATATTTAGTATTTTTACGTTACGTTCTGTTAAGTTAATTTCTGTAGTTGCTACAGGATTTTTATGCATTTGTAAATAAAGGAGGTCTGTAGTCATGAGTTACCTCTCTTCTCCTTCATGAAAAAATAGCTTTATTAAAAGTATAGGAACTCCAGATTTCACTGAAACCGAACTGAGAGTTCTTATGTGTACACTGCTGTCTTAATTAAGACTGAAAACTGGTTGCAGTTATGCTCTGCAAGTATGCTGTCTAGTACACTTTGCCCTACTTAGCAATACAAGTAATCTTAACTTTTTCCTTGAGCACTTGGCTTTTTTTTAGCCTTTACCAAATAAAGGGAAAACTGACTTTTCTTCCTGGAATCCCTTGCATCCAGTTTTTAGTTTAAGAGAAATGAAAATGGTTGCTGCTGGTGGATTTTTTTTTAAAGTCCTCAACTTACACAGACACTTTATTAAGGCAAAATACTTCATGTTTCTAGTCAACCACTTTTCCAAGAAAGTTTGACAAAGATTTCTAGAATGTGTTTTGTACAACCATTGGTGTTTAAAAAAATCCTGTTTAACATGAAAGGGGAAACCACTATCCAGTTAAAATTGCGAGAGAAACCTGAGAAGCAGAATGCAATTCCAGACTTAGAATTTACTATTACCTGGAGTTAGTAAAATGTATAAAAGCTCTCAAATAACAATAATAAATTTCAAGCATATGAAAGATTTGGTACATTCCATCAGCCAGGGAGTTTCTCATGTAAAGACAGTGAATTGCCTTACTCATGACCACCATAAAAGTGCTCCCTAGCACTGTATAAAACATGTAAGCATTGGCTCAGTGTTAGTATGCAAAATGTGAATTCAGACATCACCACAGATAAGTTCTCTGCACACAATGCACTCAGTCTCTTGTCCAAAATTATCTTCTCTCGCTGGAGAAAGAAAAAAACCCTCAACATTTCTGTGTTCTTCACATTAAGCCTCCCCCTCTCCCCACTTCAGGCAGGACGTAGCCAACCAGATGTGTACAAAATCCAAGGAGGAGTGTGAGAAACATTATATGAAACACTTTATCAACAATCCCTTGTTTGCATCTACGTTACTGAACCTGAAGCAGGCGGAGGAGGCACAGCACAACGAAACAGCCATTCCTTTCCACCGTGAGTATCCTCTGCCTGCTAGCACACGCAGAGAGCTTGCCCGCAAGGTCTCCGCTCCTCCAAAACTGGAACGAGCAGCCTTTGGAGAAAGGCATGCACCGCACATGCAGTTCGTTTTCATTCCCAAAAAGAGAGCTTGTTCTGATGGCTAACTTGAATAATGTTAGTAGCAGGGTTTTCCTCACACTGTGTTGAGTCATTGGTGTATCAAATAAACAAGACTGCCAGTTCAGTGAGAAAAGGGAGGGAGCAGAGCGGCCTGAGACAAAAATCAGGTTCTCGAAAGCAGAAGTTCTGGCATAGCCAGTGGAAATGGGCACTCACAGAAATCACCACGGCAAAAGCCTGGATGTGCATATTCATTTTAGGGACACGCTACCTCAAAGCTACTGCACATGTGGCACGATATAACAGCGTGTCCTTCATGGTAAATACCAGTGTGCGTTCTCGCCCTGATGCTGGGGTGGTTACTTTTCTTGTCCAGAGCCTGCGTAGCAGTGTTAACAGAGAAAGGACTTCTACCTTTAAAACGTTTCGTCTGATTATCCAGTGTGTACCGGGCCTAAGTGCTGATGTGATTTGTCATAAAATCATTCCCTTTAAACTATGCTGATTTCATACCTCTCTCAAACTGCCTTCTAAGAAGAGTATGTATGTTAAATTTCTGCAATTTAACAAATTTTCAGTTTTCCTTACATTTAATGTCTTTAGAGTTCCCCCAGTCTAGCAGCTGTTCCACTATAAAGCTCCCCAGAACGGCGGGGTAAAAAGATTGCTTGGCATCTGGAGGTTTAAATTTCATGATAAAGTGGTTAGAGCTAAAGCAGTAGGAACTAGACAATTTTGGTTCTGTCCCTGGCTATCATTGATTTTTTTATGTGACCTGGGCCAGAACAAATTCTCTGTGCCTGAGCTTGCTTTATCTGTAGCATGGGACTTAAAATGCTTAGCTCCTTCACAAGTCTGTTGTGAGCCTTGGTCCATTATTGTCTGTAAAACACTGAGCTCCTCAGCTGGGAAGCGCTGTAACAATTCGGCGCTGCACAGCTTTAATTGCAGCTCTCTGTAAATGGCACCCAGAAGATGGCAGATTTAACACCCCTGTTGCTATTAACTAAAAGAACTTGCACGCTGAGACCGAGTGATCTGCAGAGGTTTAGCGGGGGCACGCTGAGCTCTGAAATGTAGAGTTTACGTTTTATAACCTGTTTATTACCTTGAATTTCTGTGTTTGACTTTTGAGAGTACTATGAAGATCTCGGATTACTGCATTTTGCTGTGGATGAACTTGGGTCTTTTTCTGAATGTAAAGCTGAATAAAAGCCCAATAAAGATGTTTTTCTTCAACTCATTATTCCCACTTTTCCTGCAAAAGAAACACCTATTTACACATCGTTAAAAAAAGACCCCAAGCCCTACACAACAACTACAAACCTTTATTTTTTCAGCTGCTGATGATCCCCCACGGCCTACTTTTGATTCCTTGCTCTCCAGGGATATGGCTGGGTACATGCCGGCGAGGGCTGACTTTGTTGAGGTAAGGCTCTCTCTTCTCCCATTATTTTAAATTTGCTGCTGAATGCAAGATCAGCAAACGCACACTTGTTTGCCCCTGCCTGTAGGTCTTTACTCTTCATATAAAAAGCATCAGAAGAGAGGACAGGACAGTGATTAAGCCAGGATTTAATTACAGAGGTGGCGCTGCAGGCCTGCGAAGCCTGGGGTCCCTGCCTTTGTGTGCAGGGGCTGTAAGGCATGCTGCTACCACCAGATGTCCAGTAATGAATGGCTTTTATGTAAGCGGACTAGATGATGTGAATTCGATGCTTGGCAAAAGGGGTCAGCTTCAGCATGCTTCTATTTCATTTGCCGTAGAGAAGCACGTATGAGCCTGATCCAAAATCACTTGAAAGACCTGCATTGTTTTCAGTGTTTTTAGCTGTGGGCCCAGGGCCCCAATTCCTGTTGCAAAACAAGATCCTGTACATGAAGTAATGAATTCAGCCATATAGGGGCTTGTTGTTCTTGTAGACTTGAGCAGAATTTCCACCACAGCGTGGAAGTCATGGAGATTACCTGATTAATTCTCATTATCCTATCGCAGCATCCTGTTCCAATTCCAGCCATGGGGGTGCATATTATACATTCCCTAGTTAAAGCTCCCCTGTGATGTATGGTGCTCGAGGACAGAACCTTGTACAACTGTGTATGAGTAACTATCTCTGGTTTCAGTACTTCTGCCTATACTGATAGCGATTTTTTAGTGCTAGTTAGTGACAATTTGTTAATCACCTCTGAACAGGAGTTTGACAACTATGCTGAATGGGATTTGAGAGATATTGATTTTGTAGAAGATGATTCAGACATTTTGCATGGTAAGTCCCATATTTCTGTACATTGTCTGAAAACAACGTTTCAGAGTGCCTACACAGCATTTCATTGGGTCTCTTTTTCTCTATACACTTTTTAAAAAGCGAGCATACATTTTTAATGATCTCACTTCTGTGCGCTGGGATTAAACACTGGCATTTCTATGGTGCTGCTCACTTTCAAATCTCTTTTAAAAGCTCTTAATCAACTGACGTACAAACGGTACTTATATATAGAATAATGCATTTCACTCACTACTGAAATGTCGCCAGTTGTAAAGTAGAACATGACTGAAATCGAATAGTCTCCACCAATAGTAGGCATCTCTTTACAAAAGACACAAATGGTGGTTTATCTAGTATAAGCTTTAGAGAAAGTTTAGCTAAGTAGAAGGAAATTATCTGAGATAGCAGTTTGTCTGGAAACAGGTAGCAGTACATCAGTGTTTGAATAAACAGGCCTACAGGCCTATTAAAAAAGAGAAACATCAGTGCCTTGGTATTACTTCCCCTCCCTGGCTGAAAGATAATTCTTTCCATCTACATAGTGTTTTTGAGCATCATAGTAAGGCACAACTTTTATTCTGATTCAGAAAGAGCAGCACTTTCTTCTCTGTTGCTAATACTCTTTTCCCTACTGTATCTAGTTTCTTAGATCTGCCACTTATTCTAACCTTTGTTAGTTTAGGAAATCTGATATCGGGATAGATACTGATACAGGCAGCAAGGAGGTGTGTAGTTGCAACATAGTGAAACTTCTGCTCTTGAAGTTGTGTGGTTTGTCATGCATTAAACATGCACACTGACTTACAGTAGCATTAGCTGTATGTGACAACTTTTTTATTGTCAAGAGGGTGGTTGTTGTATGAGTCCAATTACTGCTACTGAGTTTCTGTGGGTGTTGCTGCCTTAATAATACCAAATAACAGGAGTTATTAAAATGAAGTTTTAATCTATAGAGAAGAAAAGATCGTACTTCTCCCCACATTTATAAGTACATACGGTGTTTAAAAGTACTGTATTTATGCTTCAGAGCTCTCCCATCTATATCATGCAGTTCTAAGCTAAAGCCTTAGCATGCCTCGGAGACAGACAAATCCTGTTACATACAGACAGTCTTTCCAAACTTAAAAAATCAGTTTGAAACTTACCATTGTACACAGAGTTTTAAGGAATGCAAACTCCCTTGCCTCAAAAAAGGTTGAGAGAGTCACATGTCAGTCTCTCTTCCCTTTTAACATTTATTGAAAGGGGACTGGCTTGTGGATATGTCACGGATTCGTCATGCTATCTCTCTACTGTTTCTTTTTATTACTATTAAAAGATGTATTTTCATGCTTCCATGTCCTCTACTGAGTCCTGGTAAACTGAAAAAGCAAAATAATATCCTAATTCTGTTCATTAATTGATAGCTTAATATTCATTCAAGCTGTTTTATACCAGCACTGTCTTCCATACCCCTCACAACGTCTTCCACTGCCCAGTTCAGCCATTTAAGATATCTCTTGTTTAAGTTCAGTTGTCAATCTGAATGCAAAAATCAGCTTTCCTCATCTCTTCAGAATATCATAAAGCTGTACAGGGCCAGACCCTTTGGTCTGTCTAGCTCAGCGTCCTGTTAGTACCCCATAGCAGATGCACAGGAGAAGAACGTAAGAAAAGCTAAGTATAGGCAGATACTCTTCCTGGCATATCTTCCACATTTCCTGCAGTGGTAAGTTTAGAGACTTCTTGAGCCACAGGTTGTGTTCAGACCATTTTGACCACAGGACCTGTCCTCATGAACTTAGCTAACTACTGTTAGAACTGTATATACTTGTGCTTTTGCACCCATAACATCCTGTGGCAGTGAGTTCCACAATTGAGTTAGGAGTTCTACAATTTAATTATGTGTTGTGTGAAAAAATACTTCCTTCTGTCTGTCAAATCTTTTGCCTGATAATTTCATTGGATGTTCTCTAGTCCATTCTTCAGTTGTCTTCAGTATTTAGTATAGGATGTCAGGCATTTGCCCTGTGAAAACTGTTTGGCAGAGGTTGTGGAGCGTGACTAACTACATTTTCGATCTCTTAGCTCAGGGACTTTGGCAGCTTCCTTCCCACATCTGTCCTAGATCTGCCCACGTGAGAGGGAATGCCTTTAAAAAATGAAGTCCCAGGGTCTAGCCAGCAGTTTTTCTTTTACATGAGGCATCTTGGGCAGAGTAAGAATTATTTTCTAAAAAAACTTCGGAATTAGACCTTTCCCTTCTCTAAGTTAATATTAAAAAGGAAGGAGCCACATCCTCCCTGTCCTGCAGTTTTAAAGATCTCAGATGCTGACTTTGCTTGATTGCTTGAGAATATTTTGCAACCTAATTGTAGGATTTCATACTGTAGAAAATGGCTCAACATTTGGATCTGAAGGCAGGGACAGGCATTTGGAAGATTTAAGAAACCTTTGTACTTTCTAGTTACAGGCAGAGAAGGTTGTGAGGCAGCCCTGGAGGCCCCCGTTCTCCCGATCTGTCCTGCTACTTCCAGGCAGCGGCTCTAACGTGCCTCTCTCCCCAGCCCTGCCCACTGGCAAACTTCTTAAACTAGATCTTACAGAAGTGTCCTTGAAAAGCAGCCCTGTGGCTGTCTTCCACACCTGCTCAAATTTTTCTGGCCAAATAGCAAACTTTTTTTATAAAAGCTAAAGATGTAGAACAGGGTTTTAACACTTTTTATAGCCCAGAGAAGCCCAAATGGGGTCTTGCAGCATAGATTAAGTATCAGGTTTGGGAAAAAATCCTGTTTGTTTTCCTGCCATGCCTTAAACCTCACCAGGTTTAAGATTAATTTTTTAAAACTGCTTTTGTATGCCATTTTCTGAAAGTTACTCAAGCTAGACCCTAAGAGCACACCAACCAGAATAATTTCTATGGTCTCTCTTTTGTTTCACAAGTTACAGATCAGTGTGGCAATGTCTGGGTTGCATGTAACACAGGAATGTTTGATGCTTTCATTGGAACGGAATTCCCCCTTCTTCGCTTTCCTCCACACTGCTCTGCTTTTCTTAAAATTTTGTAAAAATTACTTTATAAAAAGTTCTAGAGCTAATCTACTTGACCTTTCATGATACCATTGCATTTTCCCTGTTACATCTTCCTGTGTCACTCTAAATAGTTCTCAGTATTTCCACAAGAAAGAAGAATGCAATTTAATACAAGGTGGAAAGACTCCCAGGCAGCCTTGTATGGAGGAACCTGCTGATTCACCAGCTCCTCCCACCACACAGGAGGTCACAGGCGTTGTTCAGTCTCTTCTTGATATTAGTGAGATGGTGGAAATTGTATTAAATCTCTCATATTTCAATTTATTGAACTGTTAATTTTTATTCAGCACTTGCAATATAAGAAGTGCATGCAAATATATATTGCAGTTAAAAAAAACCATAATGGACAGATCAAAAGAAACAACTAGTTACAAATCTAATTCATTCCGGAGTGCTTCAATATTTCATGAATTACAAGTTTTCATCAGACTGAATTATAACCTTAGTAATATATCTTTTTCCCAGCTTTTTCTCCCCTTTTCTTCTCATGTAAGTGATTTTTACTTCTAGCACTGGCAAGCAATTGCTGAAACTGCAAGTTTAGAAGTGAGTGGAAATAGACTGCAACTCCGGCTGTACAGTAGCGAGGTTTCATTTTATAAGATACAAGGCAGCCAATGTCCTTCTAAATATGTTTATTCTTTTGTGGAAGTTCCTGACATGCTCTGAAGGCAGATACTCTCTTTGCCTGGGGTCCTGCTTTCCTCTAGAGAGGGTGAATTTGGATTGTAGCCATTAAGTTTGTACCAGCCAAGGCACCCACTGGATACGCAGCCTGTTTACTTTGATTAGTTTGCATTCTTCCCATTATTTGGGCCTTGCATGCCAAACAGAGGTTAGCTACCATGAAACAAAGGTCTCACTCATTAGTGTTCAGAAAAGTTTTGCAGACCAAATGAGGCTGAAGAGGAATGAAAAGCAAACTGTTTTGGACACACTCTTGAGAAACCAAAATATTTTCATTTTTTGGAATGAAGAAAGGAGCCTTGAATTTCTGCTTATCACTGGATCCTTCAAAGCTCCTCTGACCATCTCAAAGAACCTTATCATTTCTGAAAGTGGACACTTTGAACACAGTGTCCGCTTGGATTATCTTAAGCTACCAGTACAAAAAACTGCCTCCCTAGTATAATCCATGGGGAAAAGCACAGGCAAATCATTTTCATTCATACAGCATCTCTTTTCTCATTTCAATGCAGCATGTAACAGTATAGTAGTCTGAGTTATTCATGCATTCCAGATTTTGTAATCAGCTGCTCCTGTGTGAATATGTCTATTAAAAACAAAAGCCCCTCCAAAAGTGCATGTGGCAGCAAATACTAATTTTTCTGTAAGCAGAAGCTCCACTTTTTTTTCTCCATTTGTTCTCATGAATGTTCCTTCCCCTCCCCAGTTCATCATAATTTCTTTCAGAATGTTGTGCACTCAGGTGAAAACATCAAAATGCAGCGGTTATAGGTGCATAATTACTTGTGATATTTATAGAGGTTCTCCAATGCAATTTCTGCATGTACTTATTAAGTTCTGCCCACACAAACCCCAGAAAATAACATGTTAGCTTAGCTTGCAGAGGGCTTAAAAATATAAAAATATTTTCCATAAATTGGCACCGATTCCAACACTTAGTAATATATTTCATTCATGTTTAACTTGCTGCATGTCCCAATTTCCTGTCCCCACATTTAAGCAAGAAGGAGAATTTGCTACCTGTGCTTGTTCTTAAATTAGGAAACTTAAATACCTCCTTATGAAAACACATGATGATTCCTGAACACTCTGGTTTTGCAAGAAATTTGCAAAAAGACGAAAGAGTATTGTACCATCCCTCCTATCTTCATACATAATCTTTTGCTTCTAAGTTAACATTTAATCAGTTTTGTATAAATTGAAGATTTTTTTGCTCATAGAGGATCAGCAAGTGTAAGTCAAAACTGTTGGCTGCTGAGCTGATACGCACAGCCCTTGGGCTTCAGCTGTCCCTGTTTATAGGAAATTTTATTACCCGGAGAACTGCCCAGATGAATTGCCTAGAGGCTGGGGGCTTCCTGCTATTTGCATATAAATACATATTTTAAAATAGACACATAACCACACTTCTTCCTTAATTACATTATTAATTATTTATTGGCAAGTACAATCAATAAACTGCCAGTATCAGTTTTGCTCTTTCCTCGTAACTACAGAGAGAGGAGTGGATTCTGGGTTCTGTCACACTTGGGCCACCCCTGCTCACACAGCACAGTCAGCTCAAAGGAGACGTGCTCTTGCTTAGTTTCAAAGAGCTGCGTGTTGTCTCTACAGGCTGTAAACCCACTGACAAGTCTTAAGTCTCTTCCTTCTGAAAGCATATTGAAGTGATTAACGTAAAGGAAAAAAAGATGACCAAGAAATAAGCCAACTCTATGCTTATTTAATGACCTAGAATTTTTACATTATTTAACAAAATGAGGGAAGGGAAGGGGGTAGGTGTGTCCTTATCTTTTCTTTCAGGAATTTACCAAAAAAGTTTATTAACCTAATGGTTACAGGAAAAAAAAGCTGAAGGATCTCCGAGTGGATCAGCCAGACTGCAGACAGATTTGATTTTGAAAAGGATATGATTTCTAATGAGCATGGCTTTTTCCTGTGCTGCTTCACATTGTTGTGAACTGTTCTCTTTGTTCGTCTGGCAGATTAGATAAGTTTAGTAGTTAACAGGCTAAAATCTTGTAGATGTTTTTAAGAACTGTAGCAAAGGCTACTTTGAATCTTCACAGTTCAGAACTGTGTCTATCTTTTGGAGTTCCTTGTTCTGTGCAAAGAAGCCTTTGTCCAAAGATGATACCTTAGATCCTTAAATCTGATAAATTTGCTTTTCAGGAGAAGGAATACTTAACAATTGCATATATGAAGGAACAAATAAGTGCTAATAGTAAAACAGTCCAAGAAGGAAAAGAGTTCTCGATATCTACCCAGGTTCATATTTACAGGCAGTAATGTACTTGGAAGGAGTAAGCAAAAGAAAGCTTCTACAGGTAGCATGAAAGTCTGCAGAAGGTTAGCCTCTAGTGAGTTAATGCCCGTGTAAAATTGCCACAAGACTTTTAAAACAGCAAAGAGTGACCATTTCAGCTTACCATGAACATAAAGGCTTGAAAATTAGCCTAATACAGTGATTACATATATTCTGTAAATTTTTTTTATTATTATTTTGCAGCTCTGAAGATTGCAGTTGTAGATATCTATCACTCCAGGTTAAAGGAAAGACAGAGAAGAAAAAAGTGAGTTTTCAAGCAATAACTGTTTTTGTTCCTTTACTTCATTACCATGTTTTGGTCCCCAGTGTTGTCCTAATACTAAACATAACTGATTTCCTACAGCATCCTACCAGACAATTCCCATGCATAGAGACCTTCTGCTATGAGATCTGCATGACAGGCTTCATCCTGGGTGCGTGGTTCTCCTGTACGCAGGTTAAGATCAGGCACATGGCTTTAGCAATGGTACCAGCCCAGAAAACACAGATTAAGAGACCCTGATACTTATTTGCACACACAGTTGACAAAGGACCTCTACATATCATCTCTCCTTTAAACTCTCAAAACAAGTCATTAATTGTGGAAAACCTATTTTCCAGTCCTTCTTAGTGCATGAAAGTCATGTACGCAGGGCTCTTCACGTTACTATCCCAAATCCAGTTACCCATAGATAACTAAGCTTCTAGCACACCTTAGGAGATCACATAGCCACTTTTCAGCATGAGAAGCTGAAATACTACCTGGGAAACCAGTCACAGATCCAGGGCTAGGAACCAGAAAAAAACGGCAAATCTCTGTTCTTTTTGTTCCCTGTGTAATGCTGATGGACTGCACATAATTAATTTTCTACTTTAGGGAAAAAAAAAAACCTGCCAGTCTGTGACTAATTGCTAGACCCCCACTTTCTCCATAGAAATGTTTGTATCATTATTTTTAATTCTTAGTGGTCCATAAGTTAGTTTTCCACAATGTGTAATGAAGATAACTATATTGCTGGTGTGAGTTTGAATAATTTATTCAGTTCATTTGACAACTTTTTAGAATGACTCATTCTATTCATTAAATTTAATTTTATTATAACTTTCAAAGAATTTGTTCAATATCTAAAATTATATCTGGCTGTATTACTCACTGCTGGAAGAATTATAAATTTGGAGTAAGACTCCTCCATTCCTTCTCCTCATAACACAGCATAGTTCTGCTGAATGACAGGTAAGACTTGATATGTATTGACCTGGTTCTTTATAATTTATAAATAAAAAATATTTATGTGGTATAATTTCCATGATGATAAATCATGTTGTATTGAAAGAAAGTGTCATAAGACTCAGTTGCATAACTCAAATTGGTGTCAGTTTTTGTAAAGTTTCTACAGCAGGATGGGACAAAAATCTGGAAAATGACATAAAAATGCTGATGTCATTCTCAGAAAGGCTTCTCTACATGGGACAGGAATATTCTTTTATACATACTAAAGAAAATGTAATGGATTTTATAGAGCAAATTCCAACCTGACCTTGACGAGCCCAACTTTGTAGTATCTCTTATCATTTGCAAAAGTCGTGTGTTTATCAAATCGCCACATAGCAATGACCACGTGACATTTGCTGAAAACTGTGACAAATGTATTTGTCATGCACTTGTAAATGCCCTACCTGCCTTTCTACTCTGCTCACTTCCCTTGATCCTGTTAGGAGCATTTCAAACTTGTGAGTTACCTAAATCATTTTCCTCTTTTTAAAATCTAAGCTGTCATGGAAAAATTCCTTCATCCTGCTCCCAGTGGCACAGTTTACAGTCCATCTCTCATCCTTGCTCTAGCAGAAGGACGTTTGTCTCTCTCTGAAGCTGGAAATCGTGCTTCGTGAGACATTCCTTTACCTCCAATTTTGGAAGGACAAGTTATAAGACACTGTAGATGTGAAATCTGTGCCTAAAGAAGCAATTTCAAACATTTAAGGCGATTTTAGCTCCTTTCGTGCTTAGTGCTGTCAGAGTTGGACTAATGCACAGTGCTATCCAAAATTTACCAAAATTTAGCCGTGCTGCATCACGACATCATATTTCTGAGCTAGCCAGCACCAGGGTTATGGAAATTTCATACGTGTTTAGTTTTAGACCCCTCTGATGGTCTAGATCAAATTTTCTTCTGAAGCCTTTGCATTTATGAGGTAATACATGAGTCAATGCCTTTTATTAACACCATTTTGTTCTCAATTACAGAATTATAAGAGATCATGGCCTAATCAACCTCAGAAAATTTCAGAGTGAGTATCAGGTGTAACTGCTTAACCTTGAAATGGCCTCTATTCGGGAAGGAAAACTTTGTATGTTCACTGTTTCCAGTGCACCAGTGTGGTTTATTCATACTGGACCATATTCAGATGGTGTGAATCCCAGCAGATTTCCTGCCCCAACTGTTTCCAGCCGGCTGGCTCTAACTACTCACGGCTCAGTGTTTTAGTTATTGCCTCAGAATTGCTCTTCAGAAGCATTCTGAGCTCCACTCAATGGGGAGAGGGGTGAAGGTGAAATCTAAGCCTTTTAAGTGCATCTCACTAGTCTAAGAAATGATCAAACAACATTTAAATGTCATCCTTTATGCTTTTAGAATTTCAAGGGCTGTATAATTATGTTGCTTTTTACTCCTCAGCAGCTTGTAGTTGTGACACCAAAACAGCCAAAAAGTGTTCCAAATCTGGATCTTGGCTGGTAGGCACTTCAGGGTCAACTGAATTTATTTTCGTCTCACAGTTGGAGTGATACCGTGTGTCACTTTTTTCCCCTTCTAGTTTTGGAAAGGCGATATCCAAAGGAGGTTCAAGACCTTTATGAAACAATGCGACGATTTGCACGAATTCTTGGACCGGTAGAGCATGATAAGTTCATTGAAAGCCATGCATGTAAGTATTTTGAGGATTTTAGCATATATGATGTTCAATAGGCATAATGAGGCATTGCATCACCTACAATCTTTCCTAAATATATGATACTCCTGGAGGGCAGGAGGTTGTTTTTCTCCTCTTCCCCCATTTAACTACCTCAGAAAAACAAGTACGTTTGTGGTTTGATACATTAAATGAGCAGCAAGTGGTTTTTTTCCACTAAACTCTGTCTGAGTTCTTTGTTTGATTTCTCAGCTGACTGAACATTCTGGTCATGTGTTAGCAGTAGTATTTTCTTATCAAAAGACCACTATTCATTTACTGGGAGTCTGTATCACTGAAAGAACAAAATCTCTAGAATTTATGTCTGTACTGAGAGATCAGGAGCTAGCAGCAAATTGTGAATTCTTTGAAAGATACATGTTAAACTATTATATGTGTACATAATTACGTAGTACAGCTGTCATTATGTCCCTTACCTTAAAGGGAGAGGCATTGTTCCACCACTGAATCATCTCGAGTCTTTATGCATAATCATAGCATGCATTTAGTCAAATTCCAGTGCGAGTCATTACATCCTGCTTAATTCTGTGAGTTAAACTGGGAAAATTGTTGCTCATTAGAAGGAACAAAGCATTTAAACAGTTGCAACTATATTTTCAGGACACCCTGTGTGAAATACCAAAAGTATGATCCTGCAAAATCATGAATCCCACATGTGAGTGCTAGTCCTGGAACCCAGTTTTGCTGTTGTAGTGACAACAAAGTCCTCAAGTTAACCTGATAGTCAAGTACACGCGTTATACAGATTTCCTGAGTAGTATGAGTAAACAAATTCGAGACTGTAAATCTCAGCAATGCCTGGAAGCCAGCTGATAAAAGCTATAGGCAGTAAATATCTCTGAGCAAAAGAAACATGATTATTTAATCTTACTGACTGCAGAGAGTTGTCTGCAAGGAAAAATTTTGGAAGGTCCAGTTATGAAAATCATAGTTCAAAGACAATATTAGATGCTATAAGGAGCCTGAATGGAGTAGTTTTTCAAACCTGTTGAAATGCCTTGCAGAAATCCTACATTATTGTTATTTGTCTTGTCCAGGGTATGGCAAAGGAACTGTCAAAGCATGAAGATAAATAACTTTTCTTAGCACACAAACACTAGAAACCAATTTAAATCTGTGATCAAGGAGTGTTAGGACACAGTGAGTTTGAGATCTGATAGAGACTTGTGCAGAGAGGTTAACCCTGTCTGTGGTTCTGTATACTTTATAGCCAAACCATGTAGACAAATAAGAAATAGCAATGTTCCAAGTACACCGCAGTTCACTGCCACCCCCACTGACCCACATTTGTTTTTTGGATTTCCCTTCTGCTTACTCTTGGGGTAAAAAGTGGAATTTGAGCTGCGCAGGGAAATAAAGCGACTACAGGTGCAGGAATCACCAATTTCTGTAGTAAGTACCTCATGCATTATTCAGCCCATTCCCATTCATCAAGGTGTGGAAGGATGATTTTACAACATTTAGGATGTGTTGAATAAAAAGACACTTATTTTTGAGATGTATTAGTCTAGGTCTTTAACTGAACAGGGCTTTAGCAATAATGCTTTAGCCCAGCTGTGCTTTTTTAAAGCTAGTTTGAGCCATCAGCTTGGAGAACTTGCTGTCTAGCAGAGCTCCGCTTTAGTCACCACTTCGCAAAAGATTCAGGACAAAAAAAAAAAAAAAGTCATGGCACAAGGGGTCTCCAGTGCTTTGTCTCGAGACACTTTCACTGGCTATCAACAAGTGTGATATCTGGAGAGAGTCCTAAGACCTCTACATAAATGAAATGGCCTGTTTTATCCTGGAATTGGATCATGGAAGCCCCTTTTGTTTGTTTTTGGCCTGAAGTTAATGGGGGGAGGGGTGCAGGGTGGAATCTAATACCTTCCCATGCCAAGTAGTTGTCATGAGGGAGAATAGCAGAGTCTGGTCCAGAGCTAGAGGACGGTTTTTCACTTACTTCCTAAAGTAGAAAACAGTCTTAAAATTTTGACCAAGGCAGCTGGTGAGAATGTGGTATCTGTTCACCATAGGTGCCAGAACATACGATCACCTGAAGAAGACAAGAGATGAGGAACGCCTAAAGCGCACTATGCTCTCTGAAGTCCTGCAGTACATCCAGGACAGCAGTGCCTGCCAGCAGTGGCTCAGTCGACAAGCCGATATGTACGGTTACAGTAAGACTGTGCATTTTACATACCTACGCTTTAGTCAGAGAGGGGCATCAAACACTTTTTTTTGCTCTGATAACAAAAAATGCGTTCCCGATTTATTATAGTACGAACAGTCTGCAAAATTCAGAAGGGCAAGAAGCTGTGGATACCAGCAATAGTGCTTGTTGAAGTGCAGGCAACAAGGTGACTAGTAAGGGTTCAAAATCTCAGTTTTCTGTATTTTATATTTCAGGAACTTAACTGCTGTTAATAAAGTCATCGAGGGAAGTAAGGTCTTTATGGATATTAATGAGGGTACAGATGAAACTTGAAATATTTCAGATGATTTTAGATGTAGCAGCATTATTAATGTGTAGTCACCCTGCACAAGCACTTTGGTTTAAGGAGCAAGCTGCAATGCAAAGGCAGCGCATCCTGCATGCTACATGGTCTGAGAAGATGATTTGGAATCGCCCCAGTCAGTCTCCACTGAATTTTTTATTGTGTTCCCCACCCCGCCTTTTTTTTTTTTTTTTTAACAGGTTTCACAGACATGGTCTTCAGTCTGGGAGTGCTAAGTGTTTAGAAATGCTGTTGACTTCAGATGAGGGCCTGGGTTATGCAAGTTGACTTGTACAGTTATTAGAAGTTGGGGAAAAAGTAGTTTCAGGACTAAACTACTTTTAGTTTAGCAGGACCAATACATGCAGTTATTCTTAAAAAAACATGAAGGCAATTTGAAAATTTCCTTTCTTTTCAGTGATTCCGGCCTGAGTCCCACAGTACCAGTTCCTTCAAACTCAGGTAACTGATAGATGATGGTCTGTGATGAAAAGCCAACTGTGCATCAGTAATACTGTTCTGACAGACAGCTGGAGAGTGACTCTCTTGCTTTGGTGCAAAAGCCTCAGTCCTCAAGCCTCATGGTTAAGCACTGCTCAAGTCAACATTACCTCAATCTGCAGCTCATTCCACATGCAAATCCTGTACGGTTTTCTGCTGAATTTCTAGATTTTTCTGGCTACAGATGGAAAACCCATCCTAAAGCTACATTAACAAGGCAGGAAAGAAAAGAATTTTCACATGGGAACAAAACTTTATCTTTAAAAGATAAAGCTAATCCAGTTTTTTAATGAAGCTATACAGCACATAGCATAGCAATATGAACCTGACAGAAAGCAGATTTGGAAGGGCAGAGCACCAAAAAACATTTGCCTGCAGAGCAGGCAGTGGTTGCAGCATCAAGCACTCCAGAGTGACAGAACGAAATGATACGGGTTCCCTGTGCAACTTCAATTTTCCTTTTCTATGAATAGGCTTTTATATTCTTTAATTCTATAATCACAGATTACAATTTTTCCACCAAAAGGATTCCTACTTCTTTCAGTCCCCAGTAAGGACAGATTCAGGGGCCAGTCAAGGCCCTGACTTCTATAAAATCCCACCCTCATTTGCTGAGGTCACAGGGTGGAATGGAATGAATGAGGCCAGGATAAAGTTTTCCTATAAGGCTGTTAAATGTTGCCAGCGAAAACGGGCTTCTAGCTCTGTCCCTACATCCAGTTTTTATGCGGATGCTAATAAACCACTTGGACCAAACTTCTCAGAGGTGGCCACTGAGTCTATATGTTCTTCCTCATTTCTGCCAGGAGCCCTGGAAATTTGGGTCAGAATACCAAGCAATTAATCATTGCAGAAGTCAATACGCACTATTTTTTAAACGTGTCTGGTGATAGCTAAGATCTGGTATTTTGGAGAGAAGATAGCATTGTGTATCTCGGGCTGAGCATCCAGAGTCCATGAAATGGGGACAGTATCCCCTCAGTTAGTATGAAGAATTAAATTAATTTTTGACAAGTATTCCGTGGCCAATGAGGGAGAAGAGCCCAAGAGAACATGAATTGTTTTGCCTGTGGAACTCGGACAGCATGCAGTGTTTACAACCTGTATCACATGTTGAACAAAACCCAAACAAAATACCATATAGTTGCTAATTAAGCAAACATCCTGCATACTGAGTAAGGCAAGGATACTGTGGAAAAACTGCCACGTGGCTATGTAATTAAAGGCTGCATCATACTGAATATACAAGGGGGCAAATTAATGTTGCTTAACTTTACTTCTAGATTTTGAGATCCTGACTTTGCAGCCTTAATATGTTTTCCTTAATGTAGGTTGTGTGTGTGTGTTATTTCCTAGGTTTATGAAAGAGTGAAACCAAATTCTGTCATGTCTGATCTTAGCACACTCATTCCAGACTGAAGAAAGAGGGAGCAGTGCTTGGAAATAACTTCCTCTACACCTACCAGAGACTCACTACTCCAGTTTCTTTCCAGTCCCTTAGTTCTCTCTCTGATGGCTCCCCTCACCCAGCCAGGCTCCCATCACCCAGCCAGGCTCCCATCTGTCTCCTACAGATGCACAGGAGAAAGAGACAGCGAGAATCCCCAGCCCCAGAGGTAGGACACAGACAGGGCATGGTCTGGAGCAGCAGCAAGCACAGTCTTTGGGAAACAGAGCTGTGGATTTCCCAAGATCTCATCACTTTTTGCCAAATTTGGGAGGTCCGTCCTGGGATAGAGAGACCTATCTCTAACAGTGCTAACTATGCAACCCACAGCACAGTGGCAACAGACTTTCTAAAAATGTAAAAAAATAACCCTAGCTTTGTTCGGAGCTCTAGAAGTTAAAAAAAAAAAAACAAAACTTTGGAAAAAAAAGAACACAAACCTGCAAGTAGACAGCCTCATGAAAGTTGAAGGCGCACCAGTTAAAGGTCAGCGAAGTTATAAACAATAGTGAAAATGAGAACTATCAGACTACCTTGTGATATTTCTTTCAGTACTGTTTGTCTTAGTAGACAAAAATAAATCCAGAATTGCAGTTGCTTTACAATATCTGCATCGCATTTAAAGGCGTTTAAAGAAAGCTCTGCTTCATGAAGTTATCAATAGTGCCAGAGAAATTGGCTGCTGGTCACACCAATAAATAATCTCAGCATCCTTGCACAGCAGTGGTTTCACACCTGCCGGGGGTTAGTCCTGCACGCTGTGCACACCCAGGCACACCCTTCACACAGCACTGGCCTCCCTGACCCCGGCTGGAAGAGTCGGTTTAGGCAGGAGGTGCAGCCCAGCTTAGCCACGGTCAGCGCCAATTTGACAGAAAGCGATTGTCCTTCAGTTCCTCCTAAAAGCCCATGAGCCAGGGTTAACAGCATGCAAGTATTCACAGTGCTTAGCTATGTTGGTTGCTGAATCATACCTTTTATCAAACCAGTGCAGTTTTTGCACTAAATAACCCTGTCTATAAATGCTTGGATCATACTGGGTTAACATAATGCAGATATAATTGCCTCTGTGATAACACACCTAAAGAACAGCCACCGCCAGACTGCTCAGAGTTCTTCAGTGTTTTCCTTTCTTGTCTCCGCAGGTAGACGGAGTGCCCCGCCACTGAACCTCACAGGTCTCCCAGGGACAGAGAAACTTAATGAGAAGGAGAAGGAGGTGAGGAAAGGAGTGAAAATATAATCTGTATAAAACTTTTATCTTCACAGTGCAGGGTGCTCACACCATCTGCCTCAGGTGCTGTGAATATCACCTCAGCTATATGCCCCGACTACTCTTTCCTGCTCACAAAAATCATTCAGGTTTTCCAGTTGGCTTCTTAATTTCAGTTACTGTACTATACATACAACATAGCTGCAGCAAATTAGCTTATTTAGCAAAGAAAGGCGGAGCACACCAAGGTGCTGTTATGTGCTATTATAACATCCAGAGCGTGACATCCTCTCTTCCTCCGTTGTGAGACTGGGGTGAGCAGAAGGGTTATTTTTTCTTAATGAACATTGGTTTTAAAAATAGCAGAGGATTTAATCGAGGGCTTCACTGGACAGTTCACTGAACCTGAATAGCGGAGCGTTTTCTAGATTATAGATACCTCACAGCCAAACCTCAGCCAGTTATGGTTGTTTTTTCCGTGTAACACTAACGTGAACCATGGAGGCAATAACAGTGTATTGTTCTTTTCATGTTTTTTCCATATTTCTGCTTTACAGTACATATACCAAACTTTTTGTATGCGTGTGTGGCAGAGAATGGAATCTGCCTTTCTTTAAGCCGTGGGTTGTTAGCTCAGGCTGGGGTTGCAGTCTGCAGTCCATATAGAGTGCTCTTGCGCAGCCTGAAGCGCTCAGAGGCACGAGGAAGGCTCAACAGAGCAGACAGAAGTGGGACTGCAGCCCACGCGGAGACCCCCAGGAGAGGTAAACAGCGCAGCAAGGGGCCTGCTGTGTAGTCATGGCTCAGTTTCTTCTGCAGCCCAGTATAGGCCTGCCCTCTAATTCAGTGAAAGGCAACACTGGAAAACTATTGAAATGAAAGATCTTTGGGTTTTTTCAATAGAAATTAATCTGTCCTTAGATTGTTCACAAGGCAGATTTCAGCGTATGTGAAACGCAGATGTATTGCAGACTTGTCCCTCTGTGTGGAAGCTGTTTCCCCTTCACTGGGGATGGCGGCATTGAAAATCAGATCACAGATTCGCCATGGAACATGGCATTTCTGGCTCCATTCAGCATATAAATAATTGTGACTGGGACATTAATTTATGTGGGGAATCCGATTTCCTCGTCAGCTGAGACATAAAGTCTGAGTTCCTCCGAATTCCACAATTTCCTATCAATGAGGAACAATCATTAAGCATTTCCTTATTAAAAGGAAGCGGCCGCCAGTATCTCCATTGGGAGCGATACAGCGCACCGTCTAGAAGGCGGCTGGTATTTGGAAGCTGAGTAGGAGCATTGCAACCTAACAGCGGAGCGCCGGGGCTTTTGAAAGCAATTCCTTTTACCAAACAAACTTCCACGCACGCCAATGCCCTCCCTGCACGGTTTCCGTCCTAGACTTCCGGAGGGGGCAGGTGTTGTGTGCGTAGCTGTTTTTGTAGAAAGGTATTAAAGACTTAGTCTGCAGGGGATTAATAGACAGATGCCCTCCCTGGCTCTCGTCCAGCATGCTGAATTGCTGGTTGCAAGTCTCTTTGGCATGTGTACTTCCCTTGGTTTGTAAAGAACAACGCCCACACAGGACACACTCATAGTTATGCTCCTGTGAGCTGAGAGCTTGCTTTCATCCTCCTAGTTTATTTTTTAGTCAGGAATGTTTTTGAATACAGCAGCCAGAAAGCTCCTCCCCTCCCTACCTGTGGATCGAAACAGCTCATAATGCAATTACTGTATGCCTCCCCCATACAAAAAAAAAAAAACCCACATTTAAAATGTTTTCAGAAAAATACTCACAATGTTACTCCCCCAACAGGGCTCACAGAATGAAAGAGCATGACAAGTGTTAGTGTTTATTAACGTCACCTTTTGTCTTCCAGCTCTGTCAGATGGTGAGGTTGGTCCCTGGAGCCTATTTAGAATATAAAGCTGCTTTAGTGAACGAGTGTAACAAACAAGGAGGCCTGAGACTAGCGCAGGCTAGAGCACTCATCAAGATCGATGTGAACAAAACCAGGAAAATCTATGACTTCCTTATCAGAGAAGGGTACATCACGAAAGCCTGAGGACAGACATCAGCGCTTTGGCTGGAGCAGACAGATGTGGAGAAGCTTTGAAGTCACTTTGACTGCACTGAAAGATTTTAACAGTGTTGAATGAAGGACATTTCCTTTTGTTTAAAATCTTTTGGGGCTTTTTTTTTTTAAAAAAAAACAAGTAGGGAGCTTTGTTAAATTGTATGAATACTGACATCTCTTTGTCTGGTTTCCTTTTGACTCTGCTGTTTAACACTGCTGTTGTCAGAATTAGGCTGCCGCGTACCGCTGGAAAGAATCATATGCCATATAAGCTAATCTTAAATGTGAATGGGCATTCATTTCTAACACCTCTTGTAACTAAAAAGAGAATCATGGTACTGTTATTCTGACAGTGACACAGAATAAGGACAGGAGAGCAGCACGTAATGAGACACGCTTTGACTTTGCGCGAGTACGGCGTTATAGAAATGCAGTCCCCTCCCTTCGTGTACTCCTTCCTAAAACAGTGTCAGCTTTCAAAGGAGAGAGCACATGCCCGAGGGTATAAAAATAGAACTTGCAGTGGTCCAGCCTTTTTAACTTAATTGTGATAAAGGATGGGAAAGGACGTTGCAGGGAAGCTCCTCAACAGTTGTTGCTTTTATGTGATATTAGCACATATCACAGTGTGAGAGCACTGTACAAACCAGTAAGCTTCATCTGCTCCCTACTTGATTTGTGACTGTCAAGTTATATATAATCCCTCAGTTTAAGTCTTCGTTGCTCCGGCTCGTTGGAAAGGCTGGATGTTACAACCAGAGCAGCCTTTCGGAACATAAATAAAAAGCTGCTCAGTACCCTGATGTTCTCCCTCACAAAAGATAACAAGCGAAGAGCACGGCAGACGGCCCAGAGCACGCGCTTCAGCCCTCCCTGCCCTCCTGTACGCGGGGCCCACTCTTCTCAGCTTACCGCATGAGCGGCGACGTACCCAGCTGACCAGCAAAGCGATGCTAAGGTGCAGCAAGTTACTACGCGCACACACACCACCCTGTCACATCAGCCGGTCCACTGTACGACTTCAGTACAAAACATTTGTACTTGAAAATACAACTGGATGATGAAGATGGTTCTTTTCAGATGCAGCTTGGCATGGTTCACCAGACAGTAAACTCTTTATCAAACAGCTTCCATTCCTAAGGCTGAAATAACGTATGTTACCAAACAGCCAGGGCAGGTGGGATGGTGGGTGCTCTCAAGTTTGGGATCTCGTGTGAAAACTGAGCTACAACTATACTGATACCTATTTAAGGTGTTTAGGTTTGGGATTCCCCCCCCCCCGAGAGTAATTATCCTGTGTGCCTGAGGTGCCATTGAATGTGAAGTGTTTTGGTTTGTAATAAAATCAAAATTACTTGAAACAATCTTAAATCTGCGTTCCTGGACTCCAAGTGAGACTGTAAAGGTCATGCAACTGCCTGTATCTATATCCATCAGCTTCTCACCATGAGCGAGGAGAGATAAATGCACAACAGTGGCTGTATGGATGCAACCACTAAATTACCTAGAAAATATTACTGTTTAAAGAAAAGCGGCAGTAATAAATTACATGTTGAGGATTAAGGTCTGTAGAAATTGAGACTGGGAATGCCAAGGGAAGGGATGTAAAGCTGTAAATCCTGGGGAATGTTTTTCCCGGTTGTCTTTTAACGTTAAACAGAAAAAACACCTTCCCTCTTGCCTGGTCTCCTATGCCACGACACGTACAAAAAAGCAGTATGTGAGCCAAATACACGGGTACCTGCTGCGACCATCCTGAGAGCAGTGACACCCCCACCCAGCAAACTCAAGTGATGTCCCTTTGCCCCGAAGGGACCCGAACAGGAGCGTGAATGTGACCTGCTTTGACCAAACACAGAACTACCCGAACCTGAGCTGTTGCCGAGCCCTGTGCTTTGGGCAGTGCTAAATAATTTGGCCGTCTAGAAAATGCCGGGAAGAAAAGATCTCTGGAAAAGCAAACCTGTGATGCTAGAGCCGGCCAGGAGGGGAACCAGAAAAGAGACTTTTCCAAGGTAAGCAGGAGAGCGCGAGGCAGCGGGGCTGGGATGTTTCCCTCGCGTAGCATCAAAGTACAAAACCAAGAGGTTTTCCCCTTTCACAGGGCACGTCGCCGGCAGGGAGGGTGACGGGCTCCGGCGTGCCTGTGCCGGGCACAGTGCCTCTTTGCTGCTCCCGTTACCTTTACGGGCCAGGCTCTGACGCCGTGTACTGCGGCGCTGCAGAAAGGCGGCCAGAAAAGTGGCATCAGGAAAAGGCTGTTGGGTTAAAAAGCTCCACCTGTGCCTGCGCCGGGCTCGGGGGTGAGATGGGGACCAGGGGCCGGGGGAGGCACGCGGGGGCTGGCCAGTGTCATGGCCATGGCCACGGCCACCCCACCAAGGCAGGACCGTCCCGCTGCTGCTTACACCCGCGGTCTGAGGGCAGGCGAGCGATCAGCCGCCGGAGACGCACCGCCGGCAGGATTTTGGGTACAAATCTAATTTTTTAGCCGCTTGGAACACCGGCTGCGGCCGGACTGGCCGACGGGGGGGAGGCAGGACGGGGACCTCCTCACCCGAGAGCTTTCAAACCACTTCCAACAAATAAAACCCAACGAACAGACGAGCGAAACCCACCCAAACGGTGCCAGCTGAGCCCGAGCCCGTCTGCTCGGAAGCTTTAAAGCAGAGCAGGCTTTCTGCAGGAGGGTCCTCCAGGGCACGAGGGCTCAAGCCAATGCCAACGGATCCCTGCCCCTTCGGTGACAAACGCCGCCGGCGCTTCCTCCCCTCCGGGCTCTCGCGAGCGCCATTAAGCAGAGGGAAGAAAAGCCGGTGCTCGGGCACAGGGCAGCCCCTCTCCCCATCGTTCCTGTCCCCCTCCTCCCAGCCGCCTGCGCACTGCTATGGCCCCTCTGAACCATTTCCCGACG
>NW_010540438.1:0-410 GCF_000687285.1 Phaethon lepturus | reverse complement strand
TGGGCAAAAAAGCTCCCCGCGGGCTCCTGGCTGCCTCTCTGCCACGCTGGTCCCTCCTCCTTTAAATCCCGGCTCCTCTCCGACTCCTCACAAAATGTCTCCGTCGCTGCCTGCCAGACCCGGCTCCAGCTCCCGAGAGCTCGCTGTCGCCTCGATGTCGTTTGGAGAGGCTTTGAAAGGGGGGATCTATCTTTATCCGCGCCGGGAAGCGCCATGCACGGCTCTGGCGCTGTGCAAGTAATTAACAATAATGAAAAGTTGGGGTTGCCATGGATATGCTGCTCTATTTACGACGCGCATCGCTCCCCACCGCCCAGCCCCGCGCAGCAACCGAGGGAAATCAGAACCCCATTCACTGCCTTGGCGTGTGGTTTTATTTTTAACCGGGATGCTGTAATAGGAAGGCAGCC
>NW_010540437.1:614-988 GCF_000687285.1 Phaethon lepturus | reverse complement strand
AAAGATCAGGATTTCTGTAGCTGTTAAAAAAAAATAAAAATTACACAGCCTTCTTTAGGAATCGCAGCAAGTTTAACCAGGAACCTGTGCTTCTAACTTCCAAGAGAGCACGCCAAGGATTTTGCTTGCTCTTGCACAGCGTTTGTCAGCACAAGCCTTCCGCAGTGTACCGTTGCCATTTGTGACATTCTGAGTTTCTCCCTGTGAAAAGACTAGTTAAATTCTGCTTTATCAGCATTGCAGGATCTTAACAAATTCTCCCGTTTGTTTCCATAGTGAGTGTGAGCATGCTTATTACAGAACTAGTATAAAACACTTGTAGTCTAGTGGAGTGAGTGCCACTTTGGTAGAAGCTGTAGTCTCTTCCCCTTCAG
>NW_010540437.1:0-519 GCF_000687285.1 Phaethon lepturus | reverse complement strand
GCAGGTTAGTATGTGTTATTTAAAAAAACCCCAAATGCCAAGACCTACACATACATCAGTTTAGAAGGGCCTTCTGATGACCTAGATTAACCAGGAGTAAATTAAGATAGTAAATACCTGTCACTGACCTGCTTGGCTCTTGCCTTGGGACTCATGGAAAGCTGTCAATGAGATTTTATTTACTAACAGAAGAATTGCATAACAGCCATATGAACCAGAGTGAAAGAGCATTTGAGTGAACTCGGGGCTCTCTTGAGTTGAAGCCAAGCTTAGTGCCAGTAAGTCACTAACGCAGTAGCAGATGTCTGCCCTTCCAATCCCAAAATATTGGCCTTGTGCTATTCTCTTCCCTCTTCCAAGAGTGCATCTGCTAGCAAAGCAATAAAATGCTACCTCCTTGAACGAAGAGGTGGATGACATCAAGTGTGGAGAAGAGACTAGGCAGGAGGCTGCTGGTCTCATGAAGCAATGCAAGCATTTCACAAGAGGGTTCACTCACTAGTCTCATCTCTTTTTTTT